>NW_026913541.1:0-7045 GCF_034315485.1 Pezoporus occidentalis
GTTCGTGCTGTACACACTATGCTGCTGGGCAACTGGAAGCGACCAGCTGAGAATTTGGATTCAAATGGAGTTTTAGGTATGAAACCGAGGAGAGACTGCAATGATGGTGACACCGTTGCAAAGCAGCCTGTGTGCTGAAGAGGCCCAGCACTAGCTTTCCCTGCTGGTTCTTCTGCTGTGGGAGCAGATGCCACTGTTCATTCTGTGCTGACAGTGTTGCTGCGCAGCAGAGAGCAGGCTCTGAACTGATTCCATTCAAATGCTTTTCCTGTATGAAAGGGAGCAGTGAAAGCAACGATGGATGCACCAATGTAAAGGTGATTGTGTGCTGAACAGGTCCAGCACAAGCTTTCAATCCTGGCTCTTCTGCTGTGGGAGCAGAAGCCAAACGTTCGTGCTGTACTCACTGTGCTGCTGGGCAACTGAGAGAGACCAGCTGAGAATTTGGATTCAAATGGAGTTTTAGGTATGAAACCGAGGAGAGACTGCAATGATGGTGACACCGTTGCAAAGCAGCCTGTGTGCTGAAGAGGCCCAGCACTAGCTTTCCCTGCTGGTTCTTCTGCTGTGGGAGCAGATGCCACTGTTCATTCTGTGCTGACTGTGTTGCTGCCAGCAGAGAGCAGGCTCTGAACTGATTCCATTCAAATGCTTTTCCTGTATGAAAGGGAGCAGTGAAAGCAACGATGGATGCACCAATGTAAAGGTGATTGTGTGCTGAACAGGTCCAGCACAAGCTTTCAATCCTGGCTCTTCTGCTGTGGGAGCAGAAGCCAAACGTTCGTGCTGTACTCACTGTGCTGCTGGGCAACTGAAAGCGACCAGCTGAGAATTTGGATTCAAATGGAGTTTTAGGTATGAAACCGAGGAGAGACTGCAATGATGGTGACACCGTTGCAAAGCAGCCTGTGTGCTGAAGAGGCCCAGCACTAGCTTTCCCTGCTGGTTCTTCTGCTGTGGGAGCAGATGCCACTGTTCATTCTGTGCTGACTGTGTTGCTGCGCAGCAGAGAGCAGGCTCTGAACTGATTCCATTCAAATGCTTTTCCTGTATGAAAGGGAGCAGTGAAAGCAACGATGGATGCACCAATGTAAAGGTGATTGTGTGCTGAACAGGTCCAGCACAAGCTTTCAATCCTGGCTCTTCTGCTGTGGGAGCAGAAGCCAAACGTTCGTGCTGTACTCACTGTGCTGCTGGGCAACTGAAAGCGACCAGCTGAGAATTTGGATTCAAATGGAGTTTTAGGTATGAAACCGAGGAGAGACTGCAATGATGGTGACACCGTTGCAAAGCAGCCTGTGTGCTGAAGAGGCCCAGCACTAGCTTTCCCTGCTGGTTCTTCTGCTGTGGGAGCAGATGCCACTGTTCATTCTGTGCTGACAGTGTTGCTGCGCAGCAGAGAGCAGGCTCTGAACTGATTCCATTCAAATGCTTTTCCTGTATGAAAGGGAGCAGTGAAAGCAACGATGGATGCACCAATGTAAAGGTGATTGTGTGCTGAACAGGTCCAGCACAAGCTTTCAATCCTGGCTCTTCTGCTGTGGGAGCAGAAGCCAAACGTTCGTGCTGTACTCACTGTGCTGCTGGGCAACTGAAAGCGACCAGCTGAGAATTTGGATTCAAATGGAGTTTTAGGTATGAAACCGAGGAGAGACTGCAATGATGGTGACACCGTTGCAAAGCAGCCTGTGTGCTGAAGAGGCCCAGCACTAGCTTTCCCTGCTGGTTCTTCTGCTGTGGGAGCAGATGCCACTGTTCATTCTGTGCTGACTGTGTTGCTGCCAGCAGAGAGCAGGCTCTGAACTGATTCCATTCAAATGCTTTTCCTGTATGAAAGGGAGCAGTGAAAGCAACGATGGATGCACCAATGTAAAGGTGATTGTGTGCTGAACAGGTCCAGCACAAGCTTTCAATCCTGGCTCTTCTGCTGTGGGAGCAGAAGCCAAACGTTCGTGCTGTACTCACTGTGCTGCTGGGCAACTGAAAGCGACCAGCTGAGAATTTGGATTCAAATGGAGTTTTAGGTATGAAACCGAGGAGAGACTGCAATGATGGTGACACCGTTGCAAAGCAGCCTGTGTGCTGAAGAGGCCCAGCACTAGCTTTCCCTGCTGGTTCTTCTGCTGTGGGAGCAGATGCCACTGTTCTTTCTGTGCTGACTGTGTTGCTGCCAGCAGAGAGCAGGCTCTGAACTGATTCCATTCAAATGCTTTTCCTGTATGAAAGGGAGCAGTGAAAGCAACGATGGATGCACCAATGTAAAGGTGATTGTGTGCTGAACAGGTCCAGCACAAGCTTTCAATCCTGGCTCTTCTGCTGTGGGAGCAGAAGCCAAACGTTCGTGCTGTACTCACTGTGCTGCTGGGCAACTGAAAGCGACCAGCTGAGAATTTGGATTCAAATGGAGTTTTAGGTATGAAACCGAGGAGAGACTGCAATGATGGTGACACCGTTGCAAAGCAGCCTGTGTGCTGAAGAGGCCCAGCACTAGCTTTCCCTGCTGGTTCTTCTGCTGTGGGAGCAGATGCCACTGTTCATTCTGTGCTGACAGTGTTGCTGCGCAGCAGAGAGCAGGCTCTGAACTGATTCCATTCAAATGCTTTTCCTGTATGAAAGGGAGCAGTGAAAGCAACGATGGATGCACCAATGTAAAGGTGATTGTGTGCTGAACAGGTCCAGCACAAGCTTTCAATCCTGGCTCTTCTGCTGTGGGAGCAGAAGCCAAACGTTCGTGCTGTACTCACTGTGCTGCTGGGCAACTGAAAGCGACCAGCTGAGAATTTGGATTCAAATGGAGTTTTAGGTATGAAACCGAGGAGAGACTGCAATGATGGTGACACCGTTGCAAAGCAGCCTGTGTGCTGAAGAGGCCCAGCACTAGCTTTCCCTGCTGGTTCTTCTGCTGTGGGAGCAGATGCCACTGTTCTTTCTGTGCTGACTGTGTTGCTGCCAGCAGAGAGCAGGCTCTGAACTGATTCCATTCAAATGCTTTTCCTGTATGAAAGGGAGCAGTGAAAGCAACGATGGATGCACCAATGTAAAGGTGATTGTGTGCTGAACAGGTCCAGCACAAGCTTTCAATCCTGGCTCTTCTGCTGTGGGAGCAGAAGCCAAACGTTCGTGCTGTACTCACTGTGCTGCTGGGCAACTGAAAGCGACCAGCTGAGAATTTGGATTCAAATGGAGTTTTAGGTATGAAACCGAGGAGAGACTGCAATGATGGTGACACCGTTGCAAAGCAGCCTGTGTGCTGAAGAGGCCCAGCACTAGCTTTCCCTGCTGGTTCTTCTGCTGTGGGAGCAGATGCCACTGTTCATTCTGTGCTGACAGTGTTGCTGCGCAGCAGAGAGCAGGCTCTGAACTGATTCCATTCAAATGCTTTTCCTGTATGAAAGGGAGCAGTGAAAGCAACGATGGATGCACCAATGTAAAGGTGATTGTGTGCTGAACAGGTCCAGCACAAGCTTTCAATCCTGGCTCTTCTGCTGTGGGAGCAGAAGCCAAACGTTCGTGCTGTACTCACTGTGCTGCTGGGCAACTGAAAGCGACCAGCTGAGAATTTGGATTCAAATGGAGTTTTAGGTATGAAACCGAGGAGAGACTGCAATGATGGTGACACCGTTGCAAAGCAGCCTGTGTGCTGAAGAGGCCCAGCACTAGCTTTCCCTGCTGGTTCTTCTGCTGTGGGAGCAGATGCCACTGTTCATTCTGTGCTGACTGTGTTGCTGCCAGCAGAGAGCAGGCTCTGAACTGATTCCATTCAAATGCTTTTCCTGTATGAAAGGGAGCAGTGAAAGCAACGATGGATGCACCAATGTAAAGGTGATTGTGTGCTGAACAGGTCCAGCACAAGCTTTCAATCCTGGCTCTTCTGCTGTGGGAGCAGAAGCCAAACGTTCGTGCTGTACTCACTGTGCTGCTGGGCAACTGAAAGCGACCAGCTGAGAATTTGGATTCAAATGGAGTTTTAGGTATGAAACCGAGGAGAGACTGCAATGATGGTGACACCGTTGCAAAGCAGCCTGTGTGCTGAAGAGGCCCAGCACTAGCTTTCCCTGCTGGTTCTTCTGCTGTGGGAGCAGATGCCACTGTTCTTTCTGTGCTGACTGTGTTGCTGCCAGCAGAGAGCAGGCTCTGAACTGATTCCATTCAAATGCTTTTCCTGTATGAAAGGGAGCAGTGAAAGCAACGATGGATGCACCAATGTAAAGGTGATTGTGTGCTGAACAGGTCCAGCACAAGCTTTCAATCCTGGCTCTTCTGCTGTGGGAGCAGAAGCCAAACGTTCGTGCTGTACTCACTGTGCTGCTGGGCAACTGAAAGCGACCAGCTGAGAATTTGGATTCAAATGGAGTTTTAGGTATGAAACCGAGGAGAGACTGCAATGATGGTGACACCGTTGCAAAGCAGCCTGTGTGCTGAAGAGGCCCAGCACTAGCTTTCCCTGCTGGTTCTTCTGCTGTGGGAGCAGATGCCACTGTTCATTCTGTGCTGACAGTGTTGCTGCGCAGCAGAGAGCAGGCTCTGAACTGATTCCATTCAAATGCTTTTCCTGTATGAAAGGGAGCAGTGAAAGCAACGATGGATGCACCAATGTAAAGGTGATTGTGTGCTGAACAGGTCCAGCACAAGCTTTCAATCCTGGCTCTTCTGCTGTGGGAGCAGAAGCCAAACGTTCGTGCTGTACTCACTGTGCTGCTGGGCAACTGAAAGCGACCAGCTGAGAATTTGGATTCAAATGGAGTTTTAGGTATGAAACCGAGGAGAGACTGCAATGATGGTGACACCGTTGCAAAGCAGCCTGTGTGCTGAAGAGGCCCAGCACTAGCTTTCCCTGCTGGTTCTTCTGCTGTGGGAGCAGATGCCACTGTTCATTCTGTGCTGACAGTGTTGCTGCGCAGCAGAGAGCAGGCTCTGAACTGATTCCATTCAAATGCTTTTCCTGTATGAAAGGGAGCAGTGAAAGCAACGATGGATGCACCAATGTAAAGGTGATTGTGTGCTGAACAGGTCCAGCACAAGCTTTCAATCCTGGCTCTTCTGCTGTGGGAGCAGAAGCCAAACGTTCGTGCTGTACTCACTGTGCTGCTGGGCAACTGAAAGCGACCAGCTGAGAATTTGGATTCAAATGGAGTTTTAGGTATGAAACCGAGGAGAGACTGCAATGATGGTGACACCGTTGCAAAGCAGCCTGTGTGCTGAAGAGGCCCAGCACTAGCTTTCCCTGCTGGTTCTTCTGCTGTGGGAGCAGATGCCACTGTTCTTTCTGTGCTGACTGTGTTGCTGCCAGCAGAGAGCAGGCTCTGAACTGATTCCATTCAAATGCTTTTCCTGTATGAAAGGGAGCAGTGAAAGCAACGATGGATGCACCAATGTAAAGGTGATTGTGTGCTGAACAGGTCCAGCACAAGCTTTCAATCCTGGCTCTTCTGCTGTGGGAGCAGAAGCCAAACGTTCGTGCTGTACTCACTGTGCTGCTGGGCAACTGAAAGCGACCAGCTGAGAATTTGGATTCAAATGGAGTTTTAGGTATGAAACCGAGGAGAGACTGCAATGATGGTGACACCGTTGCAAAGCAGCCTGTGTGCTGAAGAGGCCCAGCACTAGCTTTCCCTGCTGGTTCTTCTGCTGTGGGAGCAGATGCCACTGTTCTTTCTGTGCTGACTGTGTTGCTGCCAGCAGAGAGCAGGCTCTGAACTGATTCCATTCAAATGCTTTTCCTGTATGAAAGGGAGCAGTGAAAGCAACGATGGATGCACCAATGTAAAGGTGATTGTGTGCTGAACAGGTCCAGCACAAGCTTTCAATCCTGGCTCTTCTGCTGTGGGAGCAGAAGCCAAACGTTCGTGCTGTACTCACTGTGCTGCTGGGCAACTGAAAGCGACCAGCTGAGAATTTGGATTCAAATGGAGTTTTAGGTATGAAACCGAGGAGAGACTGCAATGATGGTGACACCGTTGCAAAGCAGCCTGTGTGCTGAAGAGGCCCAGCACTAGCTTTCCCTGCTGGTTCTTCTGCTGTGGGAGCAGATGCCACTGTTCATTCTGTGCTGACAGTGTTGCTGCGCAGCAGAGAGCAGGCTCTGAACTGATTCCATTCAAATGCTTTTCCTGTATGAAAGGGAGCAGTGAAAGCAACGATGGATGCACCAATGTAAAGGTGATTGTGTGCTGAACAGGTCCAGCACAAGCTTTCAATCCTGGCTCTTCTGCTGTGGGAGCAGAAGCCAAACGTTCGTGCTGTACTCACTGTGCTGCTGGGCAACTGAAAGCGACCAGCTGAGAATTTGGATTCAAATGGAGTTTTAGGTATGAAACCGAGGAGAGACTGCAATGATGGTGACACCGTTGCAAAGCAGCCTGTGTGCTGAAGAGGCCCAGCACTAGCTTTCCCTGCTGGTTCTTCTGCTGTGGGAGCAGATGCCACTGTTCATTCTGTGCTGACTGTGTTGCTGCGCAGCAGAGAGCAGGCTCTGAACTGATTCCATTCAAATGCTTTTCCTGTATGAAAGGGAGCAGTGAAAGCAACGATGGATGCACCAATGTAAAGGTGATTGTGTGCTGAACAGGTCCAGCACAAGCTTTCAATCCTGGCTCTTCTGCTGTGGGAGCAGAAGCCAAACGTTCGTGCTGTACTCACTGTGCTGCTGGGCAACTGAGAGAGACCAGCTGAGAATTTGGATTCAAATGGAGTTTTAGGTATGAAACCGAGGAGAGACTGCAATGATGGTGACACCGTTGCAAAGCAGCCTGTGTGCTGAAGAGGCCCAGCACTAGCTTTCCCTGCTGGTTCTTCTGCTGTGGGAGCAGATGCCACTGTTCTTTCTGTGCTGACTGTGTTGCTGCCAGCAGAGAGCAGGCTCTGAACTGATTCCATTCAAATGCTTTTCCTGTATGAAAGGGAGCAGTGAAAGCAACGATGGATGCACCAATGTAAAGGTGATTGTGTGCTGAACAGGTCCAGCACAAGCTTTCAATCCTGGCTCTTCTGCTGTGGGAGCAGAAGCCAAACGTTCGTGCTGTACTCACTATGCTGCTGGGCAACT
>NW_026913542.1:5000-7500 GCF_034315485.1 Pezoporus occidentalis
TTTACACTCACTTTGTTACAGTTACAGGGGAGAAATGGGTTAGGGTTAGGGTTAGGGTTAGGGTTAGGGTTAGGGTTAGGGTTGAGAACCTCTGTGGGTCATTAGAATGCTCTTGAACATGCTTTATTTTGCTCACTTTGTTACGTTTACTGTGTTTTCCTATATATATATATATATAGTATTACACTCACTTTGTTACAGTTACAGGGGAGAAATGGGTTAGGGTTAGGGTTAGGGTTAGGGTTAGGGTTAGGGTTGAGAACCTCTGTGGGTCATTAGAATGCTCTTGAACATGCTTTATTTTGCTCACTTTGTTACGTTTACTGTGTTTTCCTGTATATATATATATATATAGTATTACACTCACTTTGTTACAGTTACAGGGGAGAAATGGGTTAGGGTTAGGGTTAGGGTTAGGGTTAGGGTTAGGGTTGAGAACCTCTGTGGGTCATTAGAATGCTCTTGAACATGCTTTATTTTGCTCACTTTGTTACGTTTACTGTGTTTTCCTATATATATATATATATAGTATTACACTCACTTTGTTACAGTTACAGGGGAGAAATGGGTTAGGGTTAGGGTTAGGGTTAGGGTTAGGGTTAGGGTTAGGGTTAGGGTTGAGAACCTCTGTGGGTCATTAGAATGCTCTTGAACATGCTTTATTTTGCTCACTTTGTTACGTTTCCTGTGTTTTCCTGTATATATATATATATATAGTATTACACTCACTTTGTTACAGTTACAGGGGAGAAATAGGGGGTTTAGGGTTAGGTAGGGTTAGGGTTAGGGTTAGGGTTAGGGTTAGGGTTGAGAACCTCTGTGGGTCATTAGAATGCTCTTGAACATGCTTTATTTTGCTCACTTTGTTACGTTTCCTGTGTTTTCCTGTATATATATATATATATAGTATTACACTCACTTTGTTACAGTTACAGGGGAGAAATGGGTTAGGGTTAGGGGTTAGGGTTAGGGTTAGGGTTAGGGTTAGGGTTGAGAACCTCTGTGGGTCATTAGAATGCTCTTGAACATGTTTTATTTTGCTCACTTTGTTACGTTTCCTCTGTTTTCCTGTATATATATATATATATAGTATTACACTCACTTTGTTACAGTTACAGGGGAGAAATGGGTTAGTGCTAGTGTTAGGGTTAGGGTTAGGGTTAGGGTTAGGGTTGAGTACCTCTGTGGGTCATTAGAATGCTCTTGAACATGCTTTATTTTGCTCACTTTGTTACATTTACTGTGTTTTCCTATATATCTATATATATAGTGTTGCACTCACTTTGTTACAGTTACAGGGGAGAAATGGGTTAGGGTTAGGGTTAGGGTTAGGGTTAGGGTTGGGGTTGAGAACCTCTGTGGGTCATTAGAATGCTCTTGAACATACTTTATTTTGCTCACTTTGTTACGTTTACTGTGTTTTCCTATATATCTATATATATAGTATTACACTCGCTTTGTTACAGTTAGAGGGGAGAAATGGGGTAGGGTTAGGTTTAGGGTTAGGGTTAGGGTTAGGGTTAGGGTTGAGAACCTCTGTGGGTCATTAGAATCCTCTTGAACATGCTTTATTTTGATCACTTTGTTACGTTTCCTCTGTTTTCCTGTATATATATATACATATAGTATTACACTCACTTTGTTACAGTTACAGGGGAGAAATAGGGTTAGGGTTAGGGTTAGGTTAGGGTTAGGGTTAGGGTTAGGGTTAGGGTTAGGGTTGAGAACCTCTGTGGGTCATTAGAATGCTCTTGAACATGTTTTATTTTGCTCACTTTGTTACGTTTCCTCTGTTTTCCTGTATATATATATACATATAGTATTACACTCACTTTGTTACAGTTACAGGGGAGAAATGGGTTAGGGTTAGTGTTAGGGTTAGGGTTAGGGTTGAGTACCTCTGTGGGTCATTAGAATGCTCTTGAACATGCTTTATTTTGCTCACTTTGTTACATTTACTGTGTTTTCCTATATATCTATATATATAGTGTTGCACTCACTTTGTTACAGTTACAGGGGAGAAATGGGTTAGGGTTAGGGTTAGGGTTAGGGTTAGGGTTGGGGTTGAGAACCTCTGTGGGTCATTAGAATGCTCTTGAACATACTTTATTTTGCTCACTTTGTTACGTTTACTGTGTTTTCCTATATATCTAGATATATAGTATTACACTCGCTTTGTTACAGTTAGAGGGGAGAAATGGGGTAGGGTTAGGTTTACGGTTAGGGTTAGGGTTAGGGTTAGGGATGAGAACCTCTGTGGGTCATTAGAATCCTCTTGAACATGCTTTATTTTGATCACTTTGTTACGTTTCCTCTGTTTTCCTGTATATATATATACATATATTATTACACTCACTTTGTTACAGTTACAGGGGAGAAATGGGTTAGGGTTAGGGTTAGGTTTAGGGTTAGGGTTAGGGTTAGGGTTAGGGTTAGGGTTGAGAACCTCTGTGGGTCATTAGAATGCTCTTGAACATGTTTTATTTTGCTCACTTTGTTA
>NW_026913544.1:0-6081 GCF_034315485.1 Pezoporus occidentalis
TATAAAGGAAAACACAGTAAATGTAACAAAGTGAGCAAAATAAAGCATGTTCAAGAGCATTCTAATGACCCACAGAGGTACTCAACCCTAACCCTAACCCTAACCCTAACACTAACCCTAACCCATTTCTCCCCTGTAACTGTAACAAAGTGAGTGTAATACTATATGTATATATATATACAGGAAAACAGAGGAAACGTAACAAAGTGAGCAAAATAAAACATGTTCAAGAGCATTCTAATGACCCACAGAGGTTTCAACCCTAACCCTAACCCTAACCCTAACCCTAACCCTAACCCTAACCCTAAACCTAACCCTAACCCTAACCCATTTCTCCCCTGTAACTGTAACAAAGTGAGTGTAATACTATATGTATATATATATACAGGAAAACAGAGGAAACGTAACAAAGTGATCAAAATAAAGCATGTTCAAGAGGATTCTAATGACCCACAGAGGTTCTCAACCCTAACCCTAACCCTAACCCTAACCCTAACCCTAACCGTAAACCTAACCCTACCCCATTTCTCCCCTCTAACTGTAACAAAGCGAGTGTAATACTATATATATAGATATATAGGAAAACACAGTAAATGTAACAAAGTGAGCAAAATAAAGCATGTTCAAGAGCATTCTAATGACCCACAGAGGTACTCAACCCTAACCCTAACCCTAACCCTAACCCTAACCCTAACCCATTTCTCCCCTGTAACTGTAACAAAGTGAGTGTAATACTATATATATAGATATATAGGAAAACACAGTAAACGTAACAAAGTGAGCAAAATAAAGCATGTTCAAGAGCATTCTAATGACCCACAGAGGTTCTCAACCCTAACCCTAACACTAAACCTAACCCTAACCCTAACCCTAACCCTAACCCTAACCCTAACCCATTTCTCCCCTGTAACTGTAACAAAGTGAGTGTAATACTATATGTATATATATATACAGGAAAACAGAGGAAACGTAACAAAGTGATCAAAATAAAGCATGTTCAAGAGCATTCTAATGACCCACAGAGGTTCTCAACCCTAACCCTAACCCTAACCCTAACCCTAACCCTAACCGTAAACCTAACCCTAACCCCATTTCTCCCCTGTAACTGTAACAAAGTGAGTGTAATACTATATATATATATATATAGGAAAACACAGTAAACGTAACAAAGTGAGCAAAATAAAGCATGTTCAAGAGCATTCTAATGACCCACAGAGGTTCTCAACCCTAACCCCCTAACCCTAACCCTAACCCTAACCCTAACCCATTTCTCCCCTGTAACTGTAACAAAGTGAGTGTAATACTATATATATATATATACAGGAAAACATAGTAAACGTAACAAAGTGAGCAAAATAAAACATGTTCAAGAGCATTCTAATGACCCACAGAGGTTCTCAACCCTAACCCTAACCCTAACCCTAACCCTAACCCTAACCCTAACCCTAACCCATTTCTCCCCTGTAACTGTAACAAAGTGAGTGTAATACTATATATATATATATACAGGAAAACAGAGGAAACGTAACAAAGTGATCAAAATAAAGCATGTTCAAGAGGATTCTAATGACCCACAGAGGTTCAACCCTAACCCTAACCCTAACCCTAACCCTAACCCTAACCGTAAACCTAACCCTACCCCATTTCTCCCCTCTAACTGTAACAAAGCGAGTGTAATACTATATATCTAGATATATAGGAAAACACAGTAAACGTAACAAAGTGAGCAAAATAAAGTATGTTCAAGAGCATTCTAATGACCCACAGAGGTTCTCAACAACACTAACAACCCTAACCCTAACCCTAACCCATTTCTCCCCTGTAACTGTAACAAAGTGAGTGCAACACTATATATATAGATATAAAGGAAAACACAGTAAATGTAACAAAGTGAGCAAAATAAAGCATGTTCAAGAGCATTCTAATGACCCACAGAGGTACTCAACCCTAACCCTAACCCTAACCCTAACACTAACCCTAACCCATTTCTCCCCTGTAACTGTAACAAAGTGAGTGTAATACTATATGTATATATATATACAGGAAAACAGAGGAAACGTAACAAAGTGAGCAAAATAAAACATGTTCAAGAGCATTCTAATGACCCACAGAGGTTCTCAACCCTAACCCTAACCCTAACCCTAACCCTAACCCTAACCCTAAACCTAACCCTAACCCTAACCCATTTCTCCCCTGTAACTGTAACAAAGTGAGTGTAATACTATATGTATATATATATACAGGAAAACAGAGGAAACGTAACAAAGTGATCAAAATAAAGCATGTTCAAGAGGATTCTAATGACCCACAGAGGTTCTCAACCCTAACCCTAACCCTAACCCTAACCCTAACCCTAACCGTAAACCTAACCCTACCCCATTTCTCCCCTCTAACTGTAACAAAGCGAGTGTAATACTATATATATAGATATATAGGAAAACACAGTAAACGTAACAAAGTGAGCAAAATAAAGTATGTTCAAGAGCATTCTAATGACCCACAGAGGTTCTCAACCCCAACCCTAACCCTAACCCTAACCCTAACCCTAACCCATTTCTCCCCTGTAACTGTAACAAAGTGAGTGCAACACTATATATATAGATATATAGGAAAACACAGTAAATGTAACAAAGTGAGCAAAATAAAGCATGTTCAAGAGCATTCTAATGACCCACAGAGGTACTCAACCCTAACCCTAACCCTAACCCTAACCCTAACACTAACCCTAACCCATTTCTCCCCTGTAACTGTAACAAAGTGAGTGTAATACTATATGTATATATATATACAGGAAAACAGAGGAAACGTAACAAAGTGAGCAAAATAAAACATGTTCAAGAGCATTCTAATGACCCACAGAGGTTCTCAACCCTAACCCTAACCCTAACCCTAACCCTAACCCTAACCCTAACCCTAAACCTAACCCTAACCCTAACCCATTTCTCCCCTGTAACTGTAACAAAGTGAGTGTAATACTATATGTATATATATATACAGGAAAACAGAGGAAACGTAACAAAGTGATCAAAATAAAGCATGTTCAAGAGGATTCTAATGACCCACAGAGGTTCTCAACCCTAACCCTAACCCTAACCCTAACCCTAACCCTAACCCTAAACCTAACCCTAACCCATTTCTCCCCTGTAACGAAGTGAGTGTAATACTATATATATAGATATATAGGAAAACACAGTAAATGTAACAAAGTGAGCAAAATAAAGCATGTTCAAGAGCATTCTAATGACCCACAGAGGTACTCAACCCTAACCCTAACCCTAACCCTAACCCTAACACTAACCCTAACCCATTTCTCCCCTGTAACTGTAACAAAGTGAGTGTAATACTATATGTATATATATATACAGGAAAACAGAGGAAACGTAACAAAGTGAGCAAAATAAAACATGTTCAAGAGCATTCTAATGACCCACAGAGGTTCTCAACTCTAACCCTAACCCTAACCCTAACCCTAACCCTAACCCTAACCTAACCCTAACCCTAACCCTAACCCATTTCTCCCCTGTAACTGTAACAAAGTGAGTGTAATACTATATGTATATATATATACAGGAAAACAGAGGAAACGTAACAAAGTGATCAAAATAAAGCATGTTCAAGAGGATTCTAATGACCCACAGAGGTTCTCAACCCTAACCCTAACCCTAACCCTAACCCTAACCCTAACCGTAAACCTAACCCTACCCCATTTCTCCCCTCTAACTGTAACAAAGCGAGTGTAATACTATATATCTAGATATATAGGAAAACACAGTAAACGTAACAAAGTGAGCAAAATAAAGTATGTTCAAGAGCATTCTAATGACCCACAGAGGTTCTCAACCCCTAACCCTAACCCTAACCCTAACCCTAACCCTAACCCATTTCTCCCCTGTAACTGTAACAAAGTGAGTGCAACACTATATATATAGATATAAAGGAAAACACAGTAAATCAAAGTGAGTGTAATACTATATGTATATATATATACAGGAAAACAGAGGAAACGTAACAAAGTGAGCAAAATAAAACATGTTCAAGAGCATTCTAATGACCCACAGAGGTTCTCAACCCTAACCCTAACCCTAACCCTAACCCTAACCCTAAACCTAACCTAACCCTAACCCATTTCTCCCCTGTAACTGTAACAAAGCGAGTGTAATACTATATATATATATATAGGAAAACACAGTAAACGTAACAAAGTGAGCAAAATAAAGCATGTTCAAGAGCATTCTAATGACCCACAGAGGTTCTCAACCCTAACCCTAACCCTAACCCTAACCCTAACCCTAACCCTAAACCTAACCCTACCCCAATTCTCACCACTAACTGTAACAAAGCGACAGAAATACTATATAACTAGAGATATAGGAAAACACAGTAAACGTAACAAAGTGAGCAAAATAAAGAATGTTCAAGAGCATTCTAATGACCCACAGAGGTTCTCAACCCTAACCCTAACCCTAACCCTAACCCTAACCCTAACCCATTTCTCCCCTGTAACTGTAACAAAGTGAGTGTAATACTATATATATATATATATAGGAAAACACAGTAAACGTAACAAAGTGAGCAAAATAAAGCATGTTCAAGAGCATTCTAATGACCCACAGAGGTTCTCAACCCTAACCCTAACCCTAACCCTAACCCTAACACTAACCCTAACCCATTTCTCCCCTGTAACTGTAACAAAGTGAGTGTAATACTATATGTATATATATATACAGGAAAACAGAGGAAACGTAACAAAGTGAGCAAAATAAAACATGTTCAAGAGCATTCTAATGACCCACAGAGGTTCTCAACCCTAACCCTAACCCTAACCCTAACCCTAACCCTAAACCTAACCCTAACCCTAACCCATTTCTCCCCTGTAACTGTAACAAAGTGAGTGTAATACTATATATACAGATATTTTGGAAAACACAGGAAACGTAACAAAGTGAGCAAAATAAAGCATGTTCAAGAGGATTCTAATGACCCACAGAGGTTCTCAACCCTAACCCTAACCCTAACCCTAACCCTAACCCTAACCCTAACCTAAACCTAAACCCTAACCCATTTCTCCCCTGTAACTGTAACAAAGTGAGTGTAATACTATATATATATATATATAGGAAAACACAGTAAATGTAACAAAGTGATCAAAATAAAGCATGTTCAAGAGCATTCTAATGACCCACAGAGGTTCTCAACCCTAACCCTAACCCTAACCCTAACCCTAACCCTAACCCTAACCCTAACCCATTTCTCCCCTGTAACTGTAACAAAGTGAGTGTAATACTATATATATATATATATAGGAAAACACAGTAAACGTAACAAAGTGAGCAAAATAAAACATGTTCAAGAGCATTCTAATGACCCACAGAGGTTCTCAACCCTAACCCTAACCCTAACCCTACCCCTAACCCTAACCCTAACCCATTTCTCCCCTGTAACTGTAACAAAGTGAGTGCAACACTATATATATAGATATATAGGAAAACACAGCAAATGTAACAAAGTGAGCAAAATAAAGCATGTTCAAGAGCATTCTAATGACCCACAGAGGTACTCAACCCTAACCCTAACCCTAACCCTAACCCTAACCCTAAACCCATTTCTCCCCGGTAAAAGTAACAAAGCGAGTGTAATACTATATATATAGATATATAGGAAAACACAGTAAACGTAACAAAGTGAGCAAAATAAAGTATGTTCAAGAGCATTCTAATGACCCACAGAGGTTCTCAACCCCAACCCTAACCCTAACCCTAACCCTAACCCTAACCCATTTCTCCCCTGTAACTGTAACAAAGTGAGTGCAACACTATATATATAGATATAAAGCTATATAGATATATAGGAAAACACAGTAAACGTAACAAAGTGAGCAAAATAAAGTATGTTCAAGAGCATTCTAATGACCCACAGAGGTTCTCAACCCTAACCCTAACCCTAACCCTAACCCCTAACCCTAACCCATTTCTCCCCTGTAACTGTAACAAAGTGAGTGCAACACTATATATATATATATATACAGGAAAACACAGTAAATGTAACAAAGTGAGCAAAATAAAGCATGTTCAAGAGCATTCT
>NW_026913545.1:0-14552 GCF_034315485.1 Pezoporus occidentalis
TCTTGCCTGACCTCTGGCACTTGCAAAGGTGAAATGGCCTCAACAGCAAACCTTTTTATCTCTCTGGGACACTGGTCTGCTCTCTCTGTGGACTCTGGCCCAGACTTCAACATAAACTTCAGAAGTATATGGTAGCAGTGGGCTACAGATCTTTTGCTGCTGCTACACCTTTGCTAATTGAAAAGGGAATGGCTAAAGTGCAAGTTAAGAAGCTTGAACTAATATCCCTAGTTCTGGCCTGGAACAAAAGTCAGAGGATCAGCTACTGGGGCAGTTCCAACCACAAATCATGATGCCTGGAATAGGATTTCTGGGGCAGTCTCCATCACGCAATCAGTCATCACATTTGGCTGCTCACTTACAGGCTGCTGCTTCACGCCTACCCAGAGATGGGTTCTCCTGCCAGTGGCAGGGGCTTGGAACTCCATGGCCTTTAATTTAAGGCCCCTTCCAAACAAAATGATATCAAGATATACAGAGGGGGAAAAAACAGGGAATCACAGCAGGTGAAAGTTCCCTAAATTGTATAGTCTGAGGACAACATTTGACAGTCAGTGTGCACCCCGTATGTTTCATATAAAGAACAGTTATAATGCACTGAAAAGAGATCTTTAAAGGAAGTAAACACTTCCTCTATATTTGTTTTGGGGTTTGTTTTTTTTTTACTGTGCTCAGTAGCTGCTTTTCCCAAACCCCATTTTTCATTAGGCCAATTTTCTTCACTTTTCAGCTATTCCAATTAAAAATCTTCTCAGATCAAATGAAAAATAATTTAAAAAAATCCAAAATGAAAACTCAGTGAGCCACAAGCATATGATGATTTAGGGTTTAGCTGAAGCATTGTCTCACAGATTTTCACAGAAGACGTTTCTGCAGCGGACCTGAGGCAGTTGAAGATGTGGTTTGAGACAGAAGGAGAAAAATGACTGCTACTGCTGAACCCAGGACAGCACTCCAGCTCCTACTGGAGATCGGAGCCCAGAGGACCCAAGTAAGAAGCACAAGTACACCAAACACCACGAGCCTTCCTTGTCTTCGACATCTTACAAGGATCTGCAGGGGGCCAGCACTACACAGCCAGGGACCCCTTCTGCTCCAGACAGCCCCTTCACCCCCTTTCCTGGGCTGCTCTGCAGAGGGAAGTGAATCACTGCCCATAACAAGTAGATTTTCACTTATGCCATCTAGGTAGCCTGAGCAACGGAATGCTTTTTTGATTGAACCTAAGTTGCCCCAGGACATAAAGAACAAATTCTGCTTCAGAGCTGGGCCAGCACTCACAATTACACTTAATACCATGTCCTGAAGCCCCAACACTCATTGCCTGCTCTGGGGTGTCTCTGGAACTTCACTGCATGTACTCAGCACAGCCCTGAGTTGCTCCCTTCCTCCATTTTCATCCTTGAGGCAGCTCTCACCGCTCCATTTGGACTCACAGTTAGACACCCAAGCAGCCAGGAGTGACCGGCTGCCCCGATACAGAGGGGCAACAGAAACCACACCATAGCAGAGGAAGGAAAGAAGGGACCCCTCCTTACACCAGCAGTCCCCTCTGTGCACCTCATCTGAATCATAAAAGAAGATTTGAGGCAAAGATGCTTCTAAAGATCTTCCACATCCAGAGCATGAGGGCCCACCAACACAGCCTCCCTTTTAGTGCCCTTACTGTTGTTTGAGGCACTGATGACACGCTGCAGCTTGTGTGACACAAGGAATTGGGAAGAGGAAGCAAGGGATTTCCCCTGCATGAGAAGCCCTCTGGCTCCACAGAAATCAGAAAGAGTGAAGAATGGAAAACCAATGGTGATTGATCGGGCGTTTGGGCTTTTAAAAGATTTAGAACGTGCCGGTCCCAAGAACACAGTGGTATAAAAGAAGTGCTGTAGGAATGCTGTTGTACACCCCATGCCCCCAGGCATCCGTGACCCAGACAAACTGGAAGAGGTACTTTTGTGTTGAGGGGGTTATTCTTTTACAAATTTGTCCAGTCACCTTTTGAATCCATCTAATGCTTGGTCTCCACGTGCTCCAGCCACGAGCTCCACCCCTCAACCCCTCTTCTCCTAGTCCTCCTTGAACTCCTTCCCTCAGTTTTTGCTAACAGAGCTGAAGACTTGACAAAGTTTAATCCTTTCCTCCTAAACTTCTAGGAATCATCAAAGAATACAGTAGGACATCTGTGCAGGAAATGACGACTGACCTTAGAGGTAGAAGTAGAGGCAACTGGAAAATTCCTGAAATTCACTGGAATGAAAGAACTGGAAAAGCATCAGCCAAACATTTGTTGTTCTGTTTTCCTGAAGGCAAAATGGACTTCCTGAACAAAAAGAATCAAAAGTAAGGCACGCAAGGTCAAGTCTTGCTTGCAGGAATGGCAGTCGGGGCACTATGTGTATCTAACTGTCCATGCTTGGATTGAGCGAGTCAGTGATCAGAGTGCTGCAGAAGTGGGGCGGCTGCTGCTGCACCCTGCAAAGCACAGGACTGCAGAGAAATGTCTTGCAAAACTGGGGAAGGGGAGGGGGAGAACGGAGAGGAATTGCTGCATCAATTGTGAGACAGCTGGGAATGCAGAGCAAGGAAAAGACTTGTGGGGACTTCCTGCTTCCATCCCAAATTTCTGCATGTAGCATTTGTCAGTGAAGTTGGCAGGAATAACAAAGGGACAGCAGTAAGGTAAATCCCAGGAAATATTTTCAGAGTGCAGGGGGGTTTCCAAGACAGCAAAGGAAGATTGCAACTCATATGGAAGCAAACACAGACCAAAGCTGTGTCCTGTCAAGAAGCAAATCATCCTGGTGAAGTCCAAAGAAAAGGCCAGAACAGGACTGAAGATAAGCGACTGTATATTCTGCATAGGAGGAGGATTCTAGCAGCTCTCTGCGATGACAAAATGAAATCAGCAATACAGAAGAGAATTTTTGGGTGGGAATGGCTTGTGAGACAGCCAGTGGCAGAATTGGACTGAGCTGTGAATGAACATGGTGGAACCAACATGACGAGCAGGTGCGACCAGTGCTCAAGTCACAAATATAACTTTGAAGGAGGAAATGCGGAATCCTGTGTGTGAGGAACTTGTAAGGATGAACAAGATTTGAAGATGGACAAAGACCTATGTTAAAAAAGCCTCAGGTTAGACACACTTGGCTTAGCAAGAAGATGAAATACATTAAAAGAAAGACTCCACTAGAGCAAACCAGGCAACAGAGATCCTTCCGGACACTCTGGATTCATAAATCCAAGGCAGCCACAGATTTATTGTATCCTCAGAGCATGCAACCGTTAATGATGCAGCAGAGTTCAAGCCCTGACCCCAGGGATTGCAGAAATCTGCCTGGACTATATAACAAGAGATTTCCTCAACTGCTCAAAGCCACCAAGAGGTTTTCTCTACAGGCCACTGCTAATCTGCAGCCTGTGTGATGATTACGGGGAAAGAGCCTTTCCTTTAACACCAATGCAACGAGCAACTTCAAGGGGTGTGGGAAAAGCATTATTAGCATAGGCAGCACCTAATACTGATAGAGCTTCCTCTCTCCTTAGCTCACGACCAGGAGGCACCTCTGCGTGTGGAGAATACTTAAGTAGTCAGTGAAGAGAACAAGATGCTGCTGTTGTGGCTGGCCAACAGCCCCTTTATGGCAGACCTCCTAAGCCAGAGCTACAGAAAGATGGAGTACTGCTTTCTTCCAGGCCTCGCACAGGGTGCTCTTGTAAATGCTTCCCTGCACACGGGTCTCTCCCTTCCAGCACTGGTACATTCTCAACGATGCTAACAAGATGACTCTCATACATAATGACTGATGGTGGAGTCGTGGGTTAAAACTCCGAATGTGAGTTTTAATACTAAATGAATACTGCATAGCCAGTAAAGTCTGTGGCAGCCACATTTACCCGCATCATAGCAGTACATTTGACACCCATTAGATAAATACATTAAAGTCACTTCAGTGACTCTGCCCTCCGCTGAAGCATGCTCCAGAGGCATTTACAACCAAAGGACTTTCAAAGGACTTTCAAGGAACTTGGTTCCTTGTGCTCCCAGGAGAGCTTGAGGGATAGGGAAAGTTGCAGTGGTTTATGGATCGTGTCTGTTTTAGATCCAGTTCTCCATTAGTCCTACACAAGCACAGACAGGTGTCACAGAAAACCTGGTGTAAAGAGATGGGAATGTGTTAACTGTTAGTACTGACAGCACGTGATTTTTGGTCAGAAGAAGAGACAAGGATGTGCTTTCTCTGTCCTGCAGACAGCTGCCATGGCTTTGGTGAGCTGTGGCACTGAGCTTGGTATGGTCCCATCCTTCACAGTGGGTTGTGTCTGGCAGGTAGACGTGTATAATGGTAGCCAGTGAGGAGATTCAGTGCACTACGACAAAATGTTTCCAAATGAAGACCTGAAGTGCCCTTCCAAGCCCTA
This sequence comes from Pezoporus occidentalis, assembly GCF_034315485.1. NCBI lineage: Eukaryota > Metazoa > Chordata > Aves > Psittaciformes > Psittacidae > Pezoporus > Pezoporus occidentalis. The sequence goes on from NW_026913545.1 coordinate 4,420, forward strand.
ACGAGGACTGGCTCTGAAGTGATGCTGCCTGGCCATTGCTTCTGCCTTGTGTCTGCAGGAATGGAAGGGATGGCAGAGAGCAGTCAAGAATTGTCTGGGAAGGACAACTGAAGGGCATCGTGTGCTCCTTCCACATGGCTGCCCCACAGCAAGCTGCTGGTGAGTTTTCTAGGCAGACAGCTCTCCTTGCAAAGCTCTCTTGTCCATAAAGTAGCCAGTAAACATGCCTACAGTCCACTGACCCCTCACTCGTTATCATATTCTGCCATCTGAAAGAGATGTAGGGCAATGGCACTGCTGTCCCAGGGGAGCACTGTGGACACTGAGCACAGAACACGTCCCTGTGTTCCCAGCACGCACCTGCTGCTCAAGTTCCCGTGACTGCAGATGCACTTTTGATTGCAAGAACAGGAGAATACCAAAAGCACAAATGCAAATACGATGCTGCACTCGAGATTTCAGATAAATAGGAGCTGGGGGGAAAATTCCTCCTCTCAAGGGCCCTGCTGCTGACGCTGTCCACCAAGCGCTGGGACACTGGAAGAGCTAAGCAGGGAAAGAGCTCTCACTCGTAGGGAATGGTCCGCTGCCACTCCTAAGTTCTTCTTTGTTGGATCTGGTCTGAAAGTGGAAAATTCTGAGTATCTTATAAATGGCCTCGTATTTTACAAGCAGTCTAGGGAGGTGATGTCTGGCCACACAAGTCTAGGCAGCTTGGGAGTTTCATCCACAGCAGACACGCTTCCCCTTGGATGCAGCTCCTGGAAAACACAGCAAACCAGCTCCCTATGAACATGCCTCCAACACCCCGTGCTGCTCAAAATAAGTGGAGGACCCTGCAAATGGCAGCTGCAGACAAGGGCTTGGAAACACAAACTCTGCAGGCCATGGCCAGGAGATGTGTAGAAATATGCCACATGTGGCCAGAGGAAGGCGACTGGTGGTAGGCATGTTTAAAAGGATACAAGGTGCTGAACAAGGAGAACAAGCCTGATTCTCATTTACACCCTCCTGCGCTTGGTTGGTGGCATTTACACATACCAAAGGCCTGGTCAGCAACTACAGGGTTTGTTTCAGGTATTTATAAAGCCACTGACTGATCATTCAGCTTCAACCACAGCATTCTGCTCCTCTTAGAGGTCGGGGCTTACCCTGCCTTTCTGTGGTCAGGACACCAATGACACCTTTCTAAGCACTCAGGCATTTCATTTCCAAAGGGCTCTCACAGCCAGCTGTGGAGTTATCATTCCCTCCCACAACCCATCCATCCTCCCCTGTCTTTCCCTCCCCAAACCTTATGATGCTGCTCAGCCCTGCACCAGCAACCCTGAATCGAGCAGGTGATCACTTTGTCTTGCAAACAACTGGAAACCCAACATTAGAAATGTTGGTCGGGCCATGACAAATTGCAAAATGACAAACAAGCAAATGGGAGGAAATGTGCATATAAAAAAGAAAAAGAAAACAATTCTCCTGGCATATTGTCAAAAAACTGCACGTTTCCTGCCCCAGGGAAGGGCTTGAAGCTCTTGAACGACATGATGCTTGGAGATGCCATTTTTCATTAAAAATCCCCAACCATCCATTTCCAACCCCAAACTCACAATCTGGTGTGAACAAAAGAAGGTAAAAGGACAAAGCTCCCAACAACGACAACCGAAAAATAAAGGTACACATCAGCATTTGTAACCAAAAACTGCTCCATGCTGTACCTGGGAAGTGTTCCGGGGAAAGATCATTGGCATCTAGTGAGGACATCACTAAAAGACCTGTGCATATGACATGTATGGGGCAATGATGCCACTGGAGGGTGGATGGACGGACCCTCAGGAAACTGCCACTCACAAAACTGTTCCATGACAAGAGAAAATGAGAGATGTAAAAAGGATTGGTTTTCCCCATCGCCGCCCCCTGAAGCATTACAGATTCCTTCTCAGTTGTCGAAAATGGTCTCCTCTAGTCTCAGTTTATTTGTTTGGTTTTTTTTTTGTTTTGTTTTGTTTTTTTTATTTTTTAAAAAAGTCTTTAGCTTTTGAAGAAGTCCATCCATTTCTGAGACGCACTTGGTTCCACAGCACCAGAGAGCTTCAGCTCTCTCTCTTTCATTTGCTAACAGGGGCTTTAATAACTTGATGGAATATAACAAGGGAAAGTGTAGAGTCCTGCATCTGGGCAGGAACAACCCCAGCTTCCAGTATAGGTTGGGGAACGACCTGTTAGAGAGCAGTGTAGGGGAGAGGGACCTGGAGGTCCTAGTGGACAACAGGATGACCATGAGCCAACACTGTGCCCTTGTGGCTAAGAAGGCCAATGGCATCCTGGGGTGTATTAGAAGGGGGGTGGTTAGTAGGTCGAGAGAGGTCCTCCTTCCCCTCTACTCTGCCCTGGTGAGACCCCATCTGGAATATTGTGTCCAGTTCTGGGCCCCTCAGTTCAAGAAGGACAGGGAGCTGCTGGAGAGAGTCCAGTGCAGGGCAACCAAGATGATTAAGGGAGTGGAGCATCTCCCTTATGAGGAAAGACTGAGGGAGCTGGGTCTCTATAGTTTAGAGAGGAGACTGAGGGGTGACCTTATTAGTATATAGAAATATATAAAGGGGGAGTGTCACGAGGATGGAGCCAGGCTCTACTCAGTGGCAAACAATGATAGGACAAGGGGTAATGGGTACAAACTGGAACACAAGAGGTTCCACTTCAACTTGAGAAGAAAGTTCTTCTCAGTGAGGGTGACGGAACACTGGAACAGGCTGCCCAGGGAGGTTGTGGAGTCTCCTTCCCTGGAGACATTCAAAACCCGCCTGGACACATTCCTGTGTAACATTATCTAGGTGTTCCTGCTCCGGCAGGGGGATTGGACTAGATGATCTTTTGAGGTCCCTTCCAATCTCTGGCATACTGTGATACTGTGATACTGTGACTGCTGACCGCATGCCATTCCCAGAGCTGCCATCCCATGGGAGAAAGAGAAGTGCTTCTTGTGATCTTTCTTTGCATTCATCTTCTTGAAGAAGTCTCATTGCTCCAGAGGTGCTGGGCCCAGTGCAGCAGCCTTGTGCAAGAGGAAACAGACGAAGCTGCTCTCTTCTCTTCCTTTGGAGACTCCCATTGGTCTTGGAGCCCTTTTCAAGAACACAATTGCTTTATTATTATTTTAAAAGATTTCACAGTTTGTGGCTTGGTTTGGGGCTCTTTTTTCTTTTTCTTCTTTTTCCAAAATAGTTTTCATGTTCCCTTTTTCCATTCCTTAAATTCTAGACGCTCTTGGCAACTTCTCATTGCTAATGGCAGGGCATTTCTTCCTGTTGCCATGATCCTCAGAGCAGCTGCCTGTCTCTGGTCCATGTAGAACACTCAAGAACGGTAGCTGGGACATACAAGGGCAAAGGGGAGCAGGGCCTCAAGGAAGAGGAGTAGGAGGACACTTTGCTGTCAGACCTCCACAGACTGAATTTGGTTCATCTGTGCTCTCATCACCTGCATACTGTTAAGGATCCTCTTCTGGTGTGCTGCTAAAGTGACCCCAGCTCGCAGAATGTCCCTTTGGGAGGAAAAGAAACAAACACCATATAAATACCACATTTTTCTCACAGCAGAACAAGTTCATATATGAGCATACTCCATATATGCAACGAATACAGGCAAACCTGGTGAAGTGCTCTTCTCTTTCTTTTTGATTCTTCCTAGCTTTGCAGTTGCTACCTACCTGCAGCACCCCTGCAGTACTGCAACCTCAGTAGAGAGTATGAAACCAAATACCACAGGCTCTGCTCATTGTTTGTAAGTGAATTTGCCTTAAGGTTTTCTACCCATGCATTGTTTTGCTTCTTTCTTTGCATGTTTAGATTATCTCTCTCTTCTTGTGACACAGTAACCCATTTTTTCTTTCCCTCTCAAAGGGACATTCTGCGAGCTGGGTTTTGCACACCAGAAGAGGATCCTTGAATGCAGGTGATAGAGCACAGAATGAACCAAATTCAGTCTGTGCGTGTTGCTGCAAAGTGTCCTCTACTCCTCTTCCTTGAGGCCCTGCTCCCCTTTGCCCTTGCATGTCACAGCTACAGTTGAGAGTTCTACATGGACCATAGACAGGCAGCTGCTCTGAGGATCATGGCAAAATTGAAGAAATGCCCTCATTCTGCAATGAGAAGTTCCAAGTTTTAATTAAGGAATGAAAAAAGGGAACATGAAAACTATTTTGGAAAAAGAAGAAAAAGAAAAAAGAGCCCAAACCAACCACAAACTGTGAAATCTTTTGAAATAATAATAAAGCTGTGCGTTCTTGAAAAGGGCTCCAGACCAATGAAGCCTCCAAAAGGAAGAGTATTCCCTTGTTGTTAATTTTTTTCCACAAGGCTGCACAGGGCCCCAGCACCTCTGGACAGGTGAAAAGGAAATGAATGCAAAGAAAAACCAAAGAAGCACTTCTCTTTCTCCCATGGGATGGCAGCTCTGGGAATGGCATGCGGTCAGCACTCACATTATCACAGTATCACAGTATGCCAGAGATTGGAAGGGACCTCAAAAGATCATCTAGTCCAATCCCCCTGCCGGAGCAGGAACACCTAGATAATGTTACACAGGAATGTGTCCAGGCGGGGTTTTGAATGTCTCCAGGGAAGGAGACTCCACAACCTCCCTGGGCAGCCTGTTCCAGTGTTCCGTCACCCTCACTGAGAAGAACTTTCTTCTCAAGTTGAAGTGGAACCTCTTGTGTTCCAGTTTGTACCCATTACCCCTTGTCCTATCATTGTTTGCCACTGAGTAGAGCCTGGCTCCATCCTCGTGACACTCGTCCTTTATATATTTCTATACACTAATAAGGTCACCCCTCAGTCTCCCCTTCTCTAAACTATAGAGACCCAGCTCCCTCAGTCTTTCCTCATAAGGGAGATGCTCCACTCCCTTAATCATCTTCGTTGCCCTGCGCTGGACTCTCTCCAGCAGCTCCCTGTCCTTCTTGAACTGAGGGGCCCAGAACTGGACACAATATTCCAGATGGGGTCTCACCAGGGCAGAGTAGAGGGGAAGGAGGACCTCTCTCGACCTACTAACCACCCCCCTTCTAATACACCCCAGGATGCCATTGGCCTTCTTAGCCACAAGGGCACAGTGTTGGCTCATGGTCATCCTGTTGTCCACTAGGACCTCCAGGTCCCTCTCCCCTACACTGCTCTCTAACAGGTCGTTTCCCAACCTATACTGGAACCTGGGGTTGTTCCTGCCCAGATGCAGGACTCAACACTTTCCCTTGTTATATTCCATCAAGTTATTAAAGCCCCTGTTAGCAAATGAAAGGGGAGAGAGAGCTGAAGCTCTTTGGTGCTGTGGAACCAAGTGCGTCTCAGAAATGGATGGACTTCTTCAAAAGATGAAGACTTTTTCTAAAAAATAATAAAAAACAAAACACACACAAAAAAAAACCAACAAACAAAGAAACTGGCTGTGAGAGACCATTTTCGACAATGAGAAGGAATCTGTAATGAGGGAATGGGGAAAACCAATCCTTTTTACATCTCCCATTTTCTCTTGTCATGGAACAGTTTTGTGAGTGGCAGTTTGTGATAGTAAAATCCCACCCACCCTCCAGTAAATCATTCCCATACCGTGTCCATATGCACAGGTCTTTTAGTGATGTCCTCACTAGTGCCAATAATTGGTTCTTAGAAACATACACATGGAGCAGTTTTGGTTACAAATGTACATGTGTACACTTCATTTTAGGTATCTTGTGTTGTTGGATATTTGCAGGATGTCCTTCTTTTGTTCACACCAGATTGTGAGTTTGCCAAGGTTGGAAATGGATGGTTTCCAGGGATTTTAATGAAAAATGGCATGCAAGCATGTGTCTTTTAAACCTTCAAGTCCCTTCCCTGGGGCAGGAAACATCCTTGACTGGGCCTTGCCAGGAAAATTCCTCTTTCTTTTTCTTTTTTATATGCACATTTCCTCCCATTTGCTCTTTTGTCATTTTGCAATTTTGTCATGCAGCCCATCCACCAACATTTCTAATGTTTGGGTTTCCAGTTGTTTGCAAGACAAAGTGATCACCTGCTGAATATCAGGGTTGGGTGCAGGGCTGTCAGCGTGGTCCCAGTGATATTTGGAGAGGCCAAAGCAGGGGAGGATGGATGGGTTGTGGGAGGGAGGATGATAACTCCACTCTGTGAGGCTGGAAATGGAATGCCTGAGCATCATAAAGGTGTCATTGGTGTCCTGACCCAGAAAGGCAGGTCTGCAACTTCACACAATCAAGGAACCTGCTGTGGTTGAAGCTGAATGATCAGCAATCAGTGGCTTTATAAATGCTCCCCTGAAACAAACCCTGTGTCTACAGAGCGCTACATCTCTTTGGGATGTGTAAATGCCACCAACCATGGAGCCAGGAGGGTGTATCCCTGATGTTTCTGTGGGCTACTTTTGTCCCCAGCACCTTGTTCCGTACTCTCCAGCCATGCCTCGCCTGCCTTGCCTCTGGCCACATGTGGCATATTTCTACACATCTCCTGGCCATGGCCTGCAGAGTTTGTGTTTCCAAGCCCTTGTCTGCACTCTGCATCCCTTCCACATTTTGAGCAGCACAGAGGTGTTGGAGGCATGTTCATAGGGAGCTGGTTTGCTGTGTTTTCCAGGAGCTGCATCCAAGGGGAACATTGCTCTGCTGTGGATGAAACTCCCAACTGTGTTGGCCAGACATCACCTCCCTAGACTGTTTGTAAAATACGAGGCCATTTATAAGATACTCAGAATTTTCCACTTTCAGACCAGATCCAACAAAGAAACTTAGGAGTGGCAGACCATTCCCTACGAGTGAGAGCTCTTCCCTGCTTAGCTCTTCCAGTGTCCCAGCGCTTGTGTGGACAGCGTCAGCAGCAGCCTGAGGAGAATTTCCCCAGCTCCTATTTATCTGAAATCCGAGTGAGCAATATTTGCATTTGTGCTTTTGGTATTCTCCTGTTCTTGCAATAGAAAGTGCATCTGCAGTCACGGGAACTTGAGCAGCAGGTGTTGCTGGGAACACTTGGGATGTTTCTGTGCTCAGTGTCCACATGTCCCCTGGACAGCAGTGCCATTGCCTTACATCTCTTTCAGATGGCAGAATATGATAACGAGTGAGGGGAAAGTGGACTGTAGGCATGTTTACTGGCTACTTTGTGGACAGAGAGCTTTGCAAGGAGAGCTGTCTGAAAAAAAACCAGCACAATGGCTTGCTGTGGGGCAGCCATGTGGAAGGACACACAATCCACCTTTCAGTTGTCCTTCCCAGACAATTCTTGACTGCTCTCTGCCATCCCTTACATTCCTGCAGACACAAGGCAGAAGCAATGGCCAGGCAGCATCGAGACTTCAGAGCCAGTCCTAAGAAAGGGCTTGGAAGGGCACTTTCAGGTCTTCATTTGGAAACATTTTGTCGTAGTGCACTGAATCTCCTCACTGGCTACCATTATACACGTCTACCTGCCAGACCCAACCCATGTGAAGGATGGGACCTGTCCAAGCTCAGTGCCACAGCTCCACCAAAGCCATGGCAGCTGTCTGCAGGACAGAGAAAGCACATCCTTGTCTCTTTCTTCTGACCAAAAATCACTTAGTACTAACAGTTAACACATTCCCATCTCTTTACACCCAGGTTTTCTGTGACACCTGTCTGTAAAATGTACAGGACTAATGGAGAACTGGATCTAAAACAGTGTCCATAAACCACTGCAACTTTCCCTATCCTCAAGCTCTCCTGGGAGCACAAGGAACCAATTCCTGAAAGTCCTTTGGTTGTAAATGCCTCTGGAGCAGCATGCTTGAGGAGGGCAGAGTCACTGAAGGCTTTAATGTATTTATCTAATGGGTGTCAAATGTACTGACAAAATTATGAGATCCAAGGCCCTGGGGAATGTTGGCTGCCACAGACTTTACTGGCTATGCACATATTCATTTAGTATTAAAACTCAAATTGAGAAGTTTTAACCCTCGACTCCCACCATAGGGTCATTATGTATAGAGAGTCAGCATGATTGATTGAAAGCATCGTTATCAATGTACCAGTAAAGCACTGGAAGGGAGAGACCCGTGTGCAGGGAAGCACTGTTGTTAAGACAGCCCCTGTGCGAGGCCTGGAAGAAAGCAGTACTCCATCTTTCTGTAGCTCTGCTTAGGAGGTCTGCCATAAAGGGGCTGTTGGCCAGCCACAACAGCAGCATCTTGTTCTCTTCACTGACTACTTAAGTATTCTCCACACGCAGATGGTGCCTCCTGGCTGTGGGGCTAAGGAGGGAGGAAGCTCATATCAGTATTATGAGGTGCTGCCTATGTAATAATGCTTTTCCCACACCCCTTGAAGTTGCTCCTGTTGCATTGGTGTTAAAGGAAAGGCTCTTTCTCTTCACTGTAATCCACATCACAGAGGCTGCAGATTAGCAGTGGCCTGTGAGGAAAACCTCTTGGTGGCTTTGAGCAGTTGAGGGAAATCTCTTGTTATATAGTCCAGGCAGATTTCTGTTATAATCCTCAGTCAGGGCTTGAACTCTGCTGCATCATTAACGGTTGCATGCTCTGAGGATACAATAAATCTGTGCTGCCTTGGATTTATGAATCCAGAAGTGTCTGGAAGGTCTCTGTTCCTGATTTGCTCTAGTGGAGTCTTTCTTTTAATGTATTTCATCTTCTTGCTAAGCCAAGTGTGTCTAACCTGAGGCTTTTTTAACTTAGGTCTTTGTCCATCTTCAAAACTTTTTCATCCTTACAAGTTCCTACACACAGGATTCCGCATTTTCCTCCTTCAAAGTTATATTTGTGACTTGAGCACTAGTTACAGCCTGCTGCCTCCGTATGTTGGTTCCCACCATGTTCATTCACAGCTCAGTCCAATTCTGCCACTGGCTGTCTCACAAGCCATTCACCCCAAAATTCTCTTCTGTATTGCTGATTTCATTTTGTCATCGCAGAGAGATGCTAGAATCCTCCTACTATGCAGAATATACATTGACTTATGTTGGTCCTCTCTGGCCTTTTTCTTGGACTTCACCAGGATGATTTGCTTCTTGACAGGACACAGCTTTGGTCTGTGTTTTGCTTCCAGATGAGTTGCAATCTTCCTTTGCTGTCTTGGAAACCCCCCTGCACTCTGAAAATATTTCCTGGGATTTACCTTACTGCTGTCCCTTTGTTATTCCTGCCAACTTCACTGACAAATGCTACATGCAGAAATTTGGGATGGAAGCAGGAAGTCCCCACAAGTCTTTTCCTTGCTCTGCATTCCCAGCTGTCTCACAATTGATGCAGCAATTCCTCTCCGTTCTCCCTCTCCCCTTCCCCAGTTTTGCAAGACATTTCTCTGCAGTCCTGTGCTTTGCAGGGTGCAGCAGCAGCCCCACCTCTGCAGCACTCTGATCACTGACTCGCTCAATCCATGCATGGACAGTTAGATACACATAGTGCCCCGACTGCCATTCCTGCAAGCAAGACTTGACCTTGCGTGCCTTACTTTTGATTCTTTTTGTTCAGGAAGTCCATTTTGCCTTCAGGAAAACAGAACAACAAATGTTTGGCTGATGCTTTTCCAGTTCTTTCATTCCAGTGAATTTCAGGAATTTTCCAGTTGCCTCTACTTCTACCTCTAAGGTAGTCGTCATTTCCTGCACAGGAGATGTCCTACTGTATTCTTTGATGATTCCTAGAAGTTTAGGAGGAAAGGATTAAACTTTGTCAAGTCTTCAGCTCTGTTAGCAAAAACTGAGGGAAGGAGTTCAAGGAGGACTAGGAGAAGAGGGGTTGAAGGGTGGAGCTCGTGGCTGTAGGAGCACATGGAGTCAAGAGCATTTAGATGGATTCAAAAGGTGACTGGACAAATTTGTAAAAGAATAACCCCCTCAACACAAAAGTACCTCTTCCCAGTTTGTCTGGCCAATTCCTGATGCCTGGGGGCAGTGGGGTGTACAACAGCATTCCTACAGCACTTCTTTTATACCACTGATTCTATTTACGACCAAGCACAATTATAATCTTTTAGAAGGCCAATGCCAATAGATGACCATTGGTTTTCCGTACTTCACTGTTTCTGATTTCTGTGGACCAGTTCTTGTTCTTCCCCAAATTTCCCCCTTTTCACACAAGCTGGTTTTGATAGTGCCTCAAACAACAGT
>NW_026913546.1:0-5942 GCF_034315485.1 Pezoporus occidentalis
CTCTGTGACTCCTCTGTGACTCCTCTGTGACTCCTCTGTGACTCCTCTGTGACTCCTCTATGACTCCTCTGACTCCTCTATGACTCCTCTATGACTCCTCTATGACTCCTCTATGACTCCTCTATGACTCCTCTATGACTCCTCTATGACTCCTCTATGACTCCTCTATGACAGTATGACTCCTCTATGACTCCTCTATGACAGTATGACTCCTCTATGACTCCTCTATGACAGTATGACTCCTCTATGACTCCTCTATGACTCCTCTATGACTCCTCTATGACTCCTCTATGACTCCTCTATGACTCCTCTATGACTCCTCTATGACTCCTCTATGACTCCTCTATGACTCCTCTATGACTCCTCTATGACTCCTCTATGACTCCTCTATGACTCCTCTATGACATGACTCCTCTATGACATGACTCCTCTATGACATGACTCCTCTATGACTCCTCTATGACTCCTCTATGACTCCCCTATGACAGTATGACTCCTCTATGACTCCTCTATGACTCCTCTATGACTCCTCTATGACTCCTCTATGACTCCTCTATGACTCCTCTATGACTCCTCTATGACTCCTCTATGACTCCTCTATGACTCCTCTATGACTCCTCTATGACTCCTCTATGACTCCTCTATGACTCCTCTATGACTCCTCTATGACTCCTCTATGACTCCTCTATGACTCCTCTATGACTCCTCTATGACTCCTCTATGACACCTCTATGACTCCTCTATGACTCCTCTATGACTCCTCTATGACAGTATGACTCCTCTATGACTCCTCTATGACAGTATGACTCCTCTATGACTCCTCTATGACTCCTCTATGACTCCTCTATGACTCCTCTATGACAGTATGACTCCTCTATGACTCCTCTATGACTCCTCTATGACTCCTCTATGACTCCTCTATGACAGTATGACTCCTCTATGACACAATGACTACTCTATGACTCCTCTATGACTCCTCTATGACAGTATGACTCCTCTATGACTCCTCTATGACTCCTCTATGACTCCTCTATGACTCCTCTATGACTCCTCTATGACTCCTCTATGACTCCTCTATGACTCCTCTATGACTCCTCTATGACTCCTCTATGACTCCTCTATGACTCCTCTATGACTCCTCTATGACTCCTCTATGACTCCTCTATGACTCCTCTATGACTCCTCTATGACTCCTCTATGACTCCTCTATGACTCCTCTATGACAGTATGACTCCTCTATGACTCCTCTATGACAGTATGACTCCTCTATGACTCCTCTATGACTCCTCTATGACTCCTCTATGACTCCTCTATGACTCCTCTATGACTCCTCTATGACTACGACTCCTCTATGACTCCTCTATGACTCCTCTATGACTCCTCTATGACTCCTCTATGACTCCTCTATGACTCCTCTATGACTCCTCTATGACCTCTATGACTCCTCTATGACTCCTCTATGACTCTATGACTCCTCTATGACTCCTCTATGACTCCTCTATGACTCCTCTATGACTCCTCTATGACTCCTCTATGACTCCTCTATGACTCCTCTATGACTCCTCTATGACTCCTCTATGACTCCTCTATGACAGTATGACTCCTCTATGACTCCTCTATGACAGTATGACTCCTCTATGACTCCTCTATGACTCCTCTATGACTCCTCTATGACTCCTCTATGACTCCTCTATGACTCCTCTATGACTCCTCTATGACAGTATGACTCCTCTATGACTCCTCTATGACTCTATGACTCCTCTATGACTCCTCTATGACAGTATGACTCCTCTATGACTCCTCTATGACAGTATGACTCCTCTATGACTCCTCTATGACTCCTCTATGACTCCTCTATCTATGACTCCTCTATGAACAGTATGACTCCTCTATGACTCCTCTATGACAGTATGACTCCTCTATGACTCCTCTATGACTCTATGACTCCTCTATGACTCCTCTATGACTCCTCTATGACTCCTCTATGACTCCTCTATGACTCCTCTATGACTCCTCTATGACACCTCTATGACTCCTCTATGACTCCTCTATGACAGTATGACTCCTCTATGACTCCTCTATGACAGTATGACTCCTCTATGACTCCTCTATGACAGTATGACTCCTCTATGACTCCTCTATGACTCCTCTATGACTCCTCTATGACTCCTCTATGACTCCTCTATGACTCCTCTATGACTCCTCTATGACTCCTCTATGACTCCTCTATGACTCCTCTATGACTCCTCTATGACTCCTCTATGACTCCTCTATGACAGTATGACTCCTCTATGACTCCTCTATAACAGTATGACTCCTCTATGACTCCTCTATAACAGTATGACTCCTCTATGACTCCTCTAGAACAGTATGACTCCTCTATGACTCCTCTATGACTCCTCTATGACTCCTCTATGACTCCTCTATGACTCCTCTATGACTCCTCTATGACTCCTCTATGACTCCTCTATGACTCCTCTATGACTCCTCTATGACTCCTCTATGACTCCTCTATGACAGTATGACTCCTCTATGACTCCTCTATGACAGTATGACTACTCTATGACTCCTCTATGACTCCTCTATGACAGTATTACTACTCTATGACTCCTCTATGACTCCTCTATGACTCCAGTATGACTCCTCTATGACTCCTCTATGACAGTATGACTCCTCTATGACTGACTCCTCTATGACTCCTCTATGACTCCTCTATGACTCCTCTATGACTCCTCTATGACTCCTCTATGAACAGTATGACTCCTCTATGACTCCTCTATGAACAGTATGACTCCTCTATGACTCCTCTATGACTCCTCTATGACTCCTCTATGACTCCTCTATGACAGTATGACTCCTCTATGACTCCTCTATGAACTCTATGACTCCTCTATGACTCCTCTATGACTCCTCTATGACTCCTCTATGACTCCTCTATGACTCCTCTATGACTCCTCTATGACTCCTCTATGACTCCTCTATGACTCCTCTATGACTCCTCTATGACAGTATGACTCCTCTATGACTCCTATGACTCCTCTATGACTCCTCTATGACTCCTCTAGAACAGTATGACTCCTCTATGACTCCTCTATAACAGTATGACTCCTCTATGACTCCTCTATAACAGTATGACTCCTCTATGACTCCTCTATAACAGTATGACTCCTCTATGACTCCTCTATGACTCTATGACTCCTCTATGACTACTCTTTGACTACTCTATGACTCCTCTATGACTCCTCTATAACAGTATGACTCCTCTATGACTCCTCTATGAACAGTATGACTCCTCTATGACTCCTCTATGACTCCTCTATGACTCCTCTATGACTCCTCTATGACTCCTCTATGACAGTATGACTCCTCTATGACTCCTCTATGACTCCTCTATGACTCCTCTATGACTCCTCTATGACTCCTCTATGACTCCTCTATGACTCCTCTATGACTCCTCTATGAACAGTATGACTCCTCTATGACTCCTCTATGACTCCTCTATGACTCCTCTATGACTCCTCTATAACAGTATGACTCCTCTATGACTCCTCTATGACTCCTCTATGACTCCTCTATGACTCCTCTATGACTCCTCTATGACTCCTCTATGACTCCTCTATGACTCCTCTATAACAGTATGACTCCTCTATGACTCCTCTATAACAGTATGACTCCTCTATGACTCCTCTATAACATACTGACTCCTCATGACTCCTCTATTACAGTAGGACTCCTCTATGACTCCTCTATAACAGTATGACTCCTCTATGACTCCTCCATAGCAGTATGACTGACTCCTCTATAACAGTATGACTCCTCTATGACTCCTCTATAACAGTATGACTCCTCTATGACTCCTCTATAACAGTATGACTCCTCTATGACTCCTCTATGACTCCTCTATGACTCCTCTATGACTCCTCTATAACAGTATGACTCCTCTATGACTCCTCTATGACTCCTCTATGACTCCTCTATGACTCCTCTATGACTATGACTCCTCTATGACTCCTCTATGACTCCTCTATGACTCCTCTATGACTCCTCTATGACTCCTCTATAACAGTATGACTCCTCTATGACTCCTCTATAACAGTATGACTCCTCTATGACTCCTCTATGACTCCTCTATGACTCCTCTATGACTCCTCTATGACTCCTCTATGACTCCTCTATGACTCCTCTATGACTCCTCTATAACAGTATGACTCCTCTATGACTCCTCTATGACTCCCCAGTATGACTCCTCTATGACTCCTCTATGACTATGACTCCTCTATGACTCCTCTATATGACTCCTCTATGACTCCTCTATAACAGTATGACTCCTCTATGACTCCTCTATGACTCCTCTATGACTCCTCTATGACTCCTCTATGACTCCTCTATGACTCCTCTATGACTCCTCTATGACTCCTCTATGACTCCTCTATGACTCCTCTATGACTCCTCTATGACTCCTCTATGACTCCTCTATGACTCCTCTATGACTCCTCTATGACTCCTCTATGACTCCTCTATGACTCCTCTATGACTCCTCTATGACTCCTCTATGACAGTATGACTCCTCTATGACTCCTCTATGACTCCTCTATGACTCCTCTATGACTCCTCTATGACTCCTCTATGACTCCTCTATGACTCCTCTATGACTCCTCTATGACTCCTCTATGACTCCTCTATGACTCCTCTATGACTCCTCTATGACTCCTCTATGACTCCTCTATGACTCCTCTATATCAGTATGACTCCTCTATGACTCCTCTATAACAGTATGACTCCTCTATGACTCCTCTATAACAGTATGACTCCTCTATGACTCCTCTATGACAGTATGACTCCTCTATGACTCCTCTATAACAGTATGACTCCTCTATGACTCCTCTATGACTCCTCTATGACTCCTCTATGACTCCTCTATGACTCCTCTATGACTCCTCTATGACTCCTCTATGACTCCTCTATCAGTATGACTATGACTCCTCTATGACTCCTCTATGAACTCTATGACTCCTCTATGACTCCTCTATGACTCCTCTATGACTCCTCTATGACTCCTCTATGACTCCTCTATGACTCCTCTATGACTCCTCTATGACTCCTCTATGACTCCTCTATAACAGTATGACTCCTCTATGACTCCTCTATAACAGTATGACTCCTCTATGACTCCTCTATGACTCCTCTATGACTCCTCTATGACTCCTCTATGACTCCTCTATGACTCCTCTATGACTCCTCTATAACAGTATGACTCCTCTATGACTCCTCTATAACTCCTCTATGACTCATCTATGACTCCTCTATGACTCCTCTATGACTCCTCTATAACTCCTCTATGACTCCTCTATGACTCCTCTATGACTCCTCTATGACTCCTCTATGACTCCTCTATGACTCCTCTATGACTCCTCTATGACTCCTCTATGACTCCTCTATGACTCCTCTATGACTCCTCTATGAACAGTATGACTCCTCTATGACTCCTCTATGACTCCTCTATGACTCCTCTATGACTCCTCTATAACAGTATGACTCCTCTATGACTCCTCTATAACAGTATGACTCCTCTATGACTCCTCTATAACAGTATGACTCCTCTATGACTCCTCTATAACAGTATGACTCCTCTATGACTCCTCTATAACAGTATGACTCCTCTATGACTCCTCTATAACAGTATGACTCCTCTATGACTCCTGTATAACAGTATGACTCCTCTATAACAGTATGACTCCTCTATGACTGCTCTATGACTCCTCTATGACTCCTCTATGACTCCTCTATGACTCCTCTATGACTCCTCTATGACTCCTCTATGACAGTATGACTCCTCTATGACTCCTCTATGACTATGACTCCCCTATGACTCCCCTATGACTCCCCTATGACTCCCCTATGACTCCCCTATGACTCCCCTATGACTCCCCTATGACTCCCCT
>NW_026913547.1:0-10115 GCF_034315485.1 Pezoporus occidentalis
TAACCCAGTGTGGCCCAGTTTGATACAGCCCAGCCCAGTTTAACCCAGCCCAGCCAAGTTTAACCCAGTCCACCTATATTTAATACACACCAGCTCAATCTACTCCAGTCCACCCCAGTTTAACCCAGTCCAGACCAGTTTAACTCAGTCCAGCTCACTTTAATCCAGCCCAGCCCAGTTCACTTCACTCTTGCACAGTTTAATCCACTCCAGATCACTTCAATCAATCCCAGCCCAGTTCAACCCAGTCCAGCCAAGTCTAAACCAGTCCAGCCCAGTTTGATCCAGCCCAGCCCAGTTTAACCCACTCCAGCCATATTTAATATACTCCAGCTCAGTATAATCCACTCCAGCCCAGTTTAACACAGTCCAGCCCAATTTGATAAAGCCCACCCCAGTTTAACCCACTCCAGCCCACTTTAACCCAGTACAGCCCAGTTTTACCCCAGTCCAGCCCAGTTTAACCCAGCCCAGCCCACTTGGATACAACCCAGCCCAGTTTAACCCAGTCCAGCTCACTTTCATCCTGCCCAGACCACTTCAGTTCACTCCAGCACTGTTTAACCCAGTCAAGCCCACTTTAACCCAGACCACCTCACTTCAATCCAACCCAGCCCAGTTTAACCCAGTGCAGCCCAGTTTAACCCAAGCCAACCCACTTTGATACAGCCCAGCTCACTTTGATCCTCCCCAGCCCACTTCAGTTCACTCAAGCGCAGTTTAAGCCAGTCCAGCCCACTTTAACACAGTCCAGCTCAGTTTAAACACAGTCCAGCTCAGTTTGATCCAGCCCAGCCCACTTTATCCCAGTCTAGCTCACTTTCATACTGCCCAGCCCACTTCAGTTCACTCTAGCACACTTTAACCCTGTCCAGCCCAATTTAATTCAGTCCAGATCAGTTCAATCCATCCCAGCCCAGTTTAACCCGGGTCAGCCCAGTTTGATACAGCCCAGCCCAGTTTAACCCAGTCCAGCCATATTTAACCCAGTCCAGCCCATTTTCTTACAGCCCAGCCAGGTTTAACCCACTCCAGCCATATTTAATACACTCCAGCTCACTATAATCCACTCCAGTCCAGTTTAAACCAGTCCAGCCCAGTTTAACCCAGTCCAGACCAGTTTAACTCAGTCCAGCTCACTTTAATCCAGCCCAGCCCAGTTCACTTCACTCTTGCACAGTTTAATCCACTCCAGATCACTTCAATCAATCCCAGCCCAGTTCAACCCAGTCCAGCCAAGTCTAAACCAGTCCAGCCCAGTTTAACCCAGTCCAACCATATTTAATACACTCCAGCTCAGTATAATCCACTCCAGCCCAGTTTAACCCTGTCCAGACCAGTTTGATACAGCCCACCCCAGTTTAACCCAGTCCAGCCCAGTTTAAACCAGGCCAGCCCAGTTTATCCCAGTCCAGCCCACTTTAACCCAGTCCAACCATATTTAATACACTCCAGCTCAGTATAATCCACTCCAGCCCAGTTTAACCCTGGCCAGTCCAGTTTGATACAGCCCACCCCAGTTTAACCCAGTCCAGCCCAGTTTAACCCAGTCCAGCCCAGTTTATCCCAGTCCAGCCCACTTTAACCCAGTCCAACCATATCTAATACACTCCAGCTCAGTATAATCCACTCCAGCCCAGTTTAACCCTGGCCAGACCAGTTTGATACAGCCCACCCCAGTTTAACCCAGTGTGGCCCAGTTTGATACAGCCCAGCCCAGTTTAACCCAGTCCAGCCAAGTTTAACCCAGTCCAGCCCACTTTCTTACAGCCCTGCCCAGTTTAACCCAGTCCAGCCATATTTAATACACTCCAGCTCACTATAATCCACTCCAGTCCAGTTTAACCCAGCCCAGCCCAGTTTAACCCAGTCCACCTATATTTAATACACACCAGCTCAATCTACTCCAGTCCACCCCAGTTTAACCCAGTCCAGACCAGTTTAACTCAGTCCAGCTCACTTTAATCCAGCCCAGCCCAGTTCACTTCACTCTTGCACAGTTTAATCCACTCCAGATCACTTCAATCAATCCCAGCCCAGTTCAACCCAGTCCAGCCAAGTCTAAACCAGTCCAGCCCAGTTTGATCCAGCCCAGCCCAGTTTAACCCACTCCAGCCATATTTAATATACTCCAGCTCAGTATAATCCACTCCAGCCCAGTTTAACACAGTCCAGCCCAATTTGATAAAGCCCACCCCAGTTTAACCCACTCCAGCCCACTTTAACCCAGTACAGCCCAGTTTTACCCCAGTCCAGCCCAGTTTAACCCAGCCCAGCCCACTTGGATACAACCCAGCCCAGTTTAACCCAGTCCAGCTCACTTTCATCCTGCCCAGACCACTTCAGTTCACTCCAGCACTGTTTAACCCAGTCAAGCCCACTTTAACCCAGACCACCTCACTTCAATCCAACCCAGCCCAGTTTAACCCAGTGCAGCCCAGTTTAACCCAAGCCAACCCACTTTGATACAGCCCAGCTCACTTTGATCCTCCCCAGCCCACTTCAGTTCACTCAAGCACATTTTAAGCCAGTCCAGCCCACTTTAACACAGTCCAGGTCAGTTTAAACACAGTCTAGCTCACTTTCATCCTGCCCAGCCCACTTCAGTTCACTCTAGCACACTTTAACCCTGTCCAGCCCAATTTAATTCAGTCCAGATCAGTTCAATCCATCCCAGCCCAGTTTAACCCGGGTCAGCCCAGTTTGATACAGCCCAGCCCAGTTTAACCCAGGCCAGCCATGTTTAACCCAGTCCAGCCCAGTTTGTTACAGCCCAGCCCAGTTTAACCCAGTCCAGCCATATTTCATACACTCCAGCTCAGTATAATCCAGCCCAGACAAGTTTAACCCAGTCCAACCCAGTTTAACCCAGCCCAGCCCACTTGAACCCAGTCCAGCTCAGTTTCACCCAGCCCAGCCCACTTCAGTTCACTCTAGCACAGTTCAACCCAGTCCAGCCCAGTTTATCCCAGTCCAGCCCAGTTTAACCCAGTCCAACCATATCTAATACACTCCAGCTCACTATAATCCACTCCAGTCCAGTTTAACCCAGTCCAGCCCAGTTTAACCCAGTCCAACCATATTTAATACACTCCAGCTCAGTATAATCCACTCCAGCCCAGTTTAACCCTGTCCAGACCAGTTTGATACAGCCCACCACAGTTTAACCCAGTCCAGCCCAGTTTAAAACAGGCCAGCCCAGTTTTTCCCAGTCCAGCCCACTTTAACCCAGTCCAACCATATTTAATACACTCCAGATCAGTATAATCCACTCCAGCCCAGTTTAACCCTGGCCAGTCCAGTTTGATACAGCCCACCCCAGTTTAACCCAGTCCAGCCCAGTTTAACCCAGTCCAGCCCAGTTTATCCCAGTCCAGCCCAGTTTAACCCAGTCCAGCCATATCTAATACACTCCAGCTCAGTATAATCCACTCCAGCCCAGTTTAACCCTGTCCAGACCAGTTTGATACAGCCCACCCCAGTTTAACCCAGTCCAGCCCAGTTTAACCCAGGCCAGCACAGTTTGATACAGCCCAGCCCAGTTTAACCCAGCCCAGACCAGTTTGATACAGCCCAGCCCAGTTTAACCCAGTCCAGCCATATTTCATACACTCCAGCTCAGTATAATCCAGCCCAGCCAAGTTTAACCCAGTCCAACCCAGTTTAACCCAGCCCAGCCCACTTTAACCCAGTCCAGCTCAGCTTCATCCAGCCCAGCCCAGTTCACTTCACTCTAGCACAGTTCAACCCTGTCCAGCCCAGTTTGATCCAGCCCAGCCCAGTTTAACCCAGTCCAGCTCAGTTTAACCCCGTCCAACCATATTTAATACACTCCAGCTCAGTATAATCCACTCCAGCCCAGTTTAACCCTGGCCAGACCAGTTTGATACAGCCCACCCCAGTTTAACCCAGTCCAGCCCAGTTTGATACAGCCCAGCCCAGTTTAACCCAGTCCAGCCCAGTTTGATACAGCCCACCACAGTTTAACCCAGTCCAGCCAAGTTTAACCCACTCCAGCCCATTTTCTTACAGCCCAGCCAGGTTTAACCCACTCCAGCCATATTTAATACACTCCAGCTCACTATAATCCACTCCAGTCCAGTTTAAACCAGTCCAGCCCAGTTTAACCCAGTCCAGCCCAGTTTATCCCAGTCCAGCCCACTTTAACCCAGTCCAACCATATCTAATACACTCCAGCTCAGTATAATCCACTCCAGCCCAGTTTAACCCTGGCCAGACCAGTTTGATACAGCCCACCCCAGTTTAACCCAGTGTGGCCCAGTTTGATACAGCCCAGCCCAGTTTAACCCAGTCCAGCCAAGTTTAACCCAGTCCAGCCCACTTTCTTACAGCCCAGCCCAGTTTAACCCAGTCCAGCCATATTTAATACACTCCAGCTCACTATAATCCACTCCAGTCCAGTTTAACCCAGCCCAGCCCAGTTTAACCCAGTCCACCTATATTTAATACACACCAGCTCAATCTACTCCAGTCCACCCCAGTTTAACCCAGTCCAGACCAGTTTAACTCAGTCCAGCTCACTTTAATCCAGCCCAGCCCAGTTCACTTCACTCTTGCACAGTTTAATCCACTCCACATCACTTCAATCAATCCCAGCCCAGTTCAACCCAGTCCAGCCAAGTCTAAACCAGTCCAGCCCAGTTTGATCCAGCCCAGCCCAGTTTAACCCACTCCAGCCATATTTAATATACTCCAGCTCAGTATAATCCACTCCAGCCCAGTTTAACACAGTCCAGCCCAATTTGATAAAGCCCACCCCAGTTTAACCCACTCCAGCCCAGTTTAACCCAGTACAGCCCAGTTTGATACAGCCCAGCCCAGTTTAACCCCGTCCAGCCATGTTTAACCCAGTCCAGCCCAGTTTGTTACAGCCCAGCCCAGTTTAACCCAGTCCAGCCATATTTCATACACTCCAGCTCAGTATAATCCAGCCCAGACAAGTTTAAGCCAGTCCAACCCAGTTTAACCCAGCCCAGCCCACTTGAACCCAGTCCAGCTCAGTTTCACCCAGCCCAGCCCACTTCAGTTCACTCTAGCACAGTTCAACCCAGTCCAGCCCAGTTTATCCCAGTCCAGCCATGTTTAACCCAGTCCAACCATATCTAATACACTCCAGCTCACTATAATCCACTCCAGTCCAGTTTAACCCAGTCCAGCCCAGTTTAACCCAGTCCAACCATATTTAATACACTCCAGCTCAGTATAATCCACTCCAGCCCAGTTTAACCCTGTCCAGACCAGTTTGATACAGCCCACCCCAGTTTAACCCAGTCCAGCCCAGTTTAAACCAGGCCAGCCCAGTTTATCCCAGTCCAGCCCACTTTAACCCAGTCCAACCATATTTAATACACTCCAGCTCAGTATAATCCACTCCAGCCCAGTTTAACCCTGGCCAGTCCAGTTTGATACAGCCCACCCCAGTTTAACCCAGTCCAGCCCAGTTTAACCCAGTCCAGCCCAGTTTATCCCAGTCCAGCCCACTTTAACCCAGTCCAACCATATCTAATACACTCCAGCTCAGTATAATCCACTCCAGCCCAGTTTAACCCTGGCCACACCAGTTTGATACAGCCCACCCCAGTTTAACCCAGTGTGGCCCAGTTTGATACAGCCCAGCCCAGTTTAACCCAGTCCAGCCAAGTTTAACCCAGTCCAGCCCACTTTCTTACAGCCCAGCCCAGTTTAACCCAGTCCAGCCATATTTAATACACTCCAGCTCAGTATAATCCACTCCAGCCCAGTTTAACCCAGCCCAGCCCAGTTTAACCCAGTCCACCTATATTTAATACACACCAGCTCAATCTACTCCAGTCCACCCCAGTTTAACCCAGTCCAGACCAGTTTAACTCAGTCCAGCTCACTTTAATCCAGCCCAGCCCAGTTCACTTCACTCTTGCACAGTTTAATCCACTCCAGATCACTTCAATCAATCCCAGCCCAGTTCAACCCAGTCCAGCCAAGTCTAAACCAGTCCAGCCCAGTTTGATCCAGCCCAGCCCAGTTTAACCCACTCCAGCCATATTTAATATACTCCAGCTCAGTATAATCCACTCCAGCCCAGTTTAACACAGTCCAGCCCAATTTGATAAAGCCCACCCCAGTTTAACCCACTCCAGCCCACTTTAACCCAGTACAGCCCAGTTTTACCCCAGTCCAGCCCAGTTTAACCCAGCCCAGCCCACTTGGATACAACCCAGCCCAGTTTAACCCAGTCCAGCTCACTTTCATCCTGCCCAGACCACTTCAGTTCACTCCAGCACTGTTTAACCCAGTCAAGCCCACTTTAACCCAGACCACCTCACTTCAATCCAACCCAGCCCAGTTTAACCCAGTGCAGCCCAGTTTAACCCAAGCCAACCCACTTTGATACAGCCCAGCTCACTTTGATCCTCCCCAGCCCACTTCAGTTCACTCAAGCACAGTTTAAGCCAGTCCAGCCCACTTTAACACAGTCCAGGTCAGTTTAAACACAGTCTAGCTCACTTTCATCCTGCCCAGGCCACTTCAGTTCACTCTAGCACACTTTAACCCTGTCCAGCCCAATTTAATTCAGTCCAGATCAGTTCAATCCATCCCAGCCCAGTTTAACCCGGGTCAGCCCAGTTTGATACAGCCCAGCCCAGTTTAACCCAGTCCAGCCATGTTTAACCCAGTCCAGCCCATTTTGTTACAGCCCAGCCCAGTTTAACCCACTCCAACCCAGTTTAACCCAGCCCAGCCCACTTTAACCCAGTCCAGCTCAGCTTCATCCAGCCCAGCCCAGTTCACTTCACTCTAGCACAGTTCAACCCTGTCCAGCCCAGTTTGATCCAGCCCAGCCCAGTTTAACCCAGTCCAGCTCAGTTTAACCCCGTCCAACCATATTTAATACACTCCAGCTCAGTATAATCCACTCCAGCCCAGTTTAACCCTGGCCAGACCAGTTTGATACAGCCCACCCCAGTTTAACCCAGTCCAGCCCAGTTTGATACAGCCCACCCCAGTTTAACCCAGTCCAGCAAAGTTTAACCCACTCCAGCCCATTTTCTTACAGCCCAGCCAGGTTTAACCCACTCCAGGCATATTTAATACACTCCAGCTCACTATAATCCACTCCAGTCCAGTTTAAACGAGTCCAGCCCAGTTTAACCCAGTCCAACCATATTTAATACACTCCAGCTCAGTATAATCCACTCCAGCCCAGTTTAACACAGGCCAGACCAGTTTGATACAGCCCACCCCAGTTTAACCCAGTCCAGCCCAGTTTAAACCAGGCCAGCCCAGTTTATCCCAGTCCAGCCCACTTTAACCCAGTCCAACCATATTTAATACACTCCAGCTCAGTATAATCCACTCCAGCCCAGTTTAACACTGGCCAGACCAGTTTGATACAGCCCACCCCAGTTTAACCCAGTCCAGCCCAGTTTGATACAGCCCAGCCCAGTTTAACCCAGTCCAGCCAAGTTTAACCCAGTCCAGCCCACTTTCTTACAGCCCAGCCCAGTTTAACCCAGTCCAGCCATATTTAATACACTCCAGCTCACTATAATCCACTCCAGTCCAGTTTAAACCAGCCCAGCCCAGTTTAACCCAGTCCACCTATATTTAATACACACCAGCTCAATCTACTCCAGTCCACCCCAGTTTAACCCAGTCCAGACCAGTTTAACTCAGTCCAGCTCACTTTAATCCAGCCCAGCCCAGTTCACTTCACTCTTGCACAGTTTAATCCACTCCAGATCACTTCAATCAATCCCAGCCCAGTTCAACCCAGTCCAGCCAACTCTAAACCAGCCCAGCCCAGTTTAACCCACTCCAGCCATATTTAATATACTCCAGCTCAGTATAATCCACTCCAGCCCAGTTTAACACAGTCCAGCCCAATTTGATAAAGCCCACCCCAGTTTAACCCACTCCAGCCCACTTTAACCCAGTACAGCCCAGTTTTACCCCAGTCCAGCCCAGTTTAACCCAGCCCAGCCCACTTGGATACAACCCAGCCCAGTTTAACCCAGTCCAGCTCACTTTCATCCTGCCCAGCCCACTTCAGTTCACTCTAGCACTGTTTAACCCAGTCAAGCCCACTTTAACCCAGACCACCTCACTTCAATCCAACCCAGCCCAGTTTAACCCAGTGCAGCCCAGTTTAACCCAAGCCAACCCACTTTGATACAGCCCAGCTCACTTTGATCCTCCCCAGCCCACTTCAGTTCACTCAAGCACAGTTTAAGCCAGTCCAGCCCACTTTAACACAGTCCAGCTCAGTTTAAACACAGTCCAGCTCAGTTTGACCCAGCCCAGCCCACTTTATCCCAGTCTAGCTCACTTTCATCCTGCCCAGCCCACTTCAGTTCACTCTAGCACACTTTAACCCTGTCCAGCCCAATTTAATTCAGTCCAGATCAGCTCAATCCATCCCAGCCCAGTTTAACCCGGGTCAGCCCAGTTTGATACAGCCCAGCCCAGTTTAACCCAGTCCAGCCATGTTTAACCCAGTCCAGCCCAGTTTGTTACAGCCCAGCCCAGTTTAACCCAGTCCAGCCATATTTCATACACTCCAGCTCAGTATAATCCAGCCCAGACAAGTTTAAGCCAGTCCAACCCAGTTTAACCCAGCCCAGCCCACTTGAACCCAGTCCAGCTCAGTTTCACCCAGCCCAGCCCACTTCAGTTCACTCTAGCACAGTTCAACCCAGTCCAGCCCAGTTTAACCCAGTCCAGCCCAGTTTAACCCAGTCCAACCATATCTAATACACTCCAGCTCACTATAATCCACTCCAGTCCAGTTTAAACCAGTCCAGCCCAGTTTAACCCAGTCCAACCATATTTAATACACTCCAGCTCAGTATAATCCACTCCAGCCCAGTTTAACCCTGTCCAGACCAGTTTGATACAGCCCACCCCAGTTTAACCCAGTCCAGCCCAGTTTAAAACAGGCCAGCCCAGTTTATCCCAGTCCAGCCCAGTTTAACCCAGTCCAACCATATTTAATACACTCCAGATCAGTATAATCCACTCCAGCCCAGTTTAACCCTGGCCAGTCCAGTTTGATACAGCCCACCCCAGTTTAACCCAGTCCAGCCCAGTTTAACCCAGGCCAGCACAGTTTGATACAGCCCAGCCCAGTTTAACCCAGCCCAGACCAGTTTCATACAGCCCAGCCCAGTTTAACCCAGTCCAGCCATATTTCATACACTCCAGCTCAGTATAATCCAGCCCACCCAAGTTTAACCCAGTCCAACCCAGTTTAACCCAGCCCAGCCCACTTTAACCCAGTCCAGCTCAGCTTCATCCAGCCCAGCCCAGTTCACTTCACTCTAGCACAGTTCAACCCTGTCCAGCCCAGTTTGATCCAGCCCAGCCCAGTTTAACCCAGTCCAGCTCAGTTTAACCCCGTCCAACCATATTTAATACACTCCAGCTCAGTATAATCCACTCCAGCCCAGTTTAACCCTGTCCAGACCAGTTTGATACAGCCCACCCCAGTTTAACCCAGTCCAGCCCAGTTTAACCCAGGCCAGCCCAGTTTGATACAGCCCAGCCCAGTTTAACCCAGCCCAGACCACTCTGATACAGCCCAGCCCAGTTTAACCCAGTCCAGCCATATTTCATACACTCCAACTCAGTATAATCCAGCCCAGCCCACTTTAACCCAGTCCAGCTCAGTTTCATCCAGCCCAGCCCACTTCAGTTCACTCTAGCACAGTTCAACCCTGTCCAGCCCAGTTTGATCCAGCCCAGCCCAGTTTAACCCAGTCCAGCCCAGTTTATCCCAGTCCAGCCCACTTTAACCCAGTCCAACCATATTTAATACACTCCAGCTCAGTATAATCCACTCCAGCCCAGTTTAACACTGGCCAGACCAGTTTGATACAGCCCACCCCAGTTTAACCCAGTCCAGCCCAGTTTGATACAGCCCAGCCCAGTTTAACCCAGTCCAGCCAAGTTTAACCCATTCCAGCCCACTTTCTTACAGCCCAGCCCAGTTTAACCCAGTCCAGCCATATTTAATACACTCCAGCTCACTATAATCCACTCCAGTCCAGTTTAACCCAGCCCAGCCCACTTTAACCCAGTCCACCTATATTTAATACACACCAGCTCCATCTACTCCA
>NW_026913548.1:0-19290 GCF_034315485.1 Pezoporus occidentalis
CAGTATGACTCCTCAATGACTCCTCTATGACTCCTCTATGACTCCTCTATGACTCCTCTATGACTCCTCTATGACTCCTCTATGACTCCTCTATGACTCCTCTATGACTCCTCTATGACTCCTCTATGACTCCTCTATGACTCCTCTATGACTCCTCTATGACTCCTCTATGACTCCTCTATGACTCCTCTATGACAGTATGACTCCTCTATGACTCCTCTATGACTCCTCTATGACTCCTCTATGACTCCTCTATGACTCCTCTATGACTCCTCTATGACTCCTCTATGACTCCTCTATGACTCCTGTTTCTGCTCTGACTCCTCTATGACTCCTCTATGACTCCTCTATGACTCCTCTATGACTCCTCTATGACTCCTCTATGACTCCTCTATGACTCCTCTATGACTCCTCTATGACTCCTCTATGACTCCTCTATGACTCCTCTATGACTCCTCTATGACTCCTCTATGACTCCTCTATGACTCCTCTATGACTCCTCTATGACTCCTCTATGACTCCTCAGTATGACTCCTCTATGACTCCTCTATGACAGTATGACTCCTCTATGACTCCTCTATGACTCCTCTATGACTCCTCTATGACTCCTCCTATCAGTATGACTCCTCTATGACTCCTCTATGACAGTATGACTCCTCTATGACTCCTCTATGACTCCTCTATGACTCCTCTATGACTCCTCTATGACTCCTCTATGACTCCTCTATGACTCCTCTATGACTCCTCTATGACTCCTCTATGACTCCTCTATGACTCCTCTATGACTCCTCTATGACAGTATGACTCCTCTATGACTCCTCTATGACTCCTCTATGACTCCTCTATGACTCCTCTATGACTCCTCTATGACTCCTCTATGACTCCTCTATGACAGTATGACTCCTCTATGACTCCTCTATGACTATGACTCCTCTATGACTCCTCTATGACTCCTCTATGACTCCTCTATGACTCCTCTATGACTCCTCTATGACTCCTCTATGACTCCTCTATGACTCCTCTATGACTCCTCTATGACTCCTCTATGACTCCTCTATGACTCCAGTATGACTCCTCTATGACTCCTCTATGACTCCTCTATGACTCCTCTATGACTCCTCTATGACAGTATGACTCCTCTATGACTCCTCTATGACTCCTCTATGACTCCTCTATGACTCCTCTATGACTCCTCTATGACTCCTCTATGACTCCTCTATGACAGTATGACTCCTCTATGACTCCTCTATGACTCCTCTATGACTCCTCTATGACTCCTCTATGACTCCTCTATGACTCCTCTATGACTCCTCTATGACTCCTCTATGACTCCTCTATGACTCCTCTATGACTCCTCTATGACTCCTCTATGACTCCTCTATGACTCCTCTATGACTCCTCTATGACTCCTCTATGACTCCTCTATGACTCCTCTATGACTCCTCTATGACTCCTCTATGACTCCTCTATGACTCCTCTATGACTCCTCTATGACTCCTCTATGACTCCTCTATGACTCCTCTATGACAGTATGACTCCTCTATGACTCCTCTATGACCTCTGTATGACAGTATGACTCCTCTATGACTCCTCTATGACAGTATGACTCCTCTATGACTCCTCTATGACAGTATGACTCCTCTATGACTCCTCTATAACAGTATGACTCCTCTATGACTCCTCTATGACAGTATGACTCCTCTATGACTCCTCTATGACAGTATGACTCCTCTATGACTCCTCTATGACAGTATGACTCCTCTATGACTCCTCTATGACAGTATGACTCCTCTATGACTCCTCTATGACTCCTCTATGACTCCTCTATGACTCCTCTATAACAGTATGACTCCTCTATGACTCCTCTATGACTCCTCTATGACTCCTCTATGACTCCTCTATGACTCCTCTATAACAGTATGACTCCTCTATGACTCCTCTATAACAGTATGACTCCTCTATGACTCCTCTATAATAGTATGACTCCTCTATGACTCCTCTATGACAGTATGACTCCTCTATGACTCCTCTATGACAGTATGACTCCTCTATGACTCCTCTATGACTCCTCTATGACTCCTCTATGACTCCTCTATGACAGTATGACTCCTCTATGACTCCTCTATGACAGTATGACTCCTCTATGACTCCTCTATAACAGTATGACTCCTCTATGACTCCTCTATAACAGTATGACTCCTCTATGACTCCTCTATAACAGTATGACTCCTCTATGACTCCTCTATAACAGTATGACTCCTCTATGACTCCTCTATGACTCCTCTATGAGTATGACTCCTCTATGACTCCTCTATGACAGTATGACTCCTCTATGACTCCTCTATGACTCCTCTATGACTCCTCTATGACTCCTCTATGACTCCTCTATGACTCCTCTATGACAGTATGACTCCTCTATGACTCCTCTATGACTCCTCTATGACTCCTCTATGACAGTATGACTCCTCTATGACTCCTCTATGACTCCTCTATGACTCCTCTATGACTCCTCTATGACTCCTCTATGACTCCTCTATGACTCCTCTATGACTCCTCTATGACTCCTCTATGACTCCTCTATGACAGTATGACTCCTCTATGACTCCTCTATGACTCCTCTATGACTCCTCTATGACTCCTCTATGAGTATGACTCCTCTATGACTCCTCTATGACTCCTCAGTATGACTCCTCTATGACTCCTCTATGAGTCCTCTATGACTCCTCTATGACTCCAGTATGACTCCTCTATGACTCCTCTATGAACGTATGACTCCTCTATGACTCCTCTATGACTCCTCTATGACTCCTCTATGACTCCTCTATGACTCCTCTATGACTCCTCTATGACTCCTCTATGACTCCTCTATGACTCCTCTATGACTCCTCTATGACAGTATGACTCCTCTATGACTCCTCTATGACAGTATGACTCCTCTATGACTCCTCTATGACTCCTCTATGACTCCTCTATGACTCCTCTATGACAGTATGACTCCTCTATGACTCCTCTATGACTCCTCTATGACTCCTCTATGACTCCTCTATGACTCCTCTATGAGTATTATATGAGACCTCTATGACTTCTCTATGACTCCTCTATGACTCCTCTATGACAGTATGACTCCTCTATGACACCTCTATGACTCCTCTATGACTCCTCTATGACTCCTCTATGACTCCTCTATGACTCCTCTATGACTCCTCTATGACTCCTCTATGACTCCTCTATGACTCCTCTATGAGTATGACTCCTCTATGACTCCTCTATGACAGTATGACTCCTCTATGACTCCTCTATGACAGTATGACTCCTCTATGACTCCTCTATGACTCCTCTATGACTCCTCTATGACTCCTCTATAACAGTATGACTCCTCTATGACTCCTCTATGACTCCTCTATGACTCCAGTATGACTCCTCTATGACTCCTCTATGACAGTATGACTCCTCTATGACTCCTCTATGACAGTATGACTCCTCTATGACTCATCTATGACTCCTCTATGACTCCTCTATGACTCCTCTATGACAGTATGACTCCTCTATGACTCCTCTATGACAGTATGACTCCTCTATGACTCCTCTATCACTCCTCTATGACTCCTCTATGACTCCTCTATGACTCCAGTATGACTCCTCTATGACTCCTCTATGAGAGTATGACTCCTCTATGACTCCTCTATGACTCCTCTATGACTCCTCTATGACTCCTCTATAACAGTATGACTCCTCTATGACTCCTCTATGACTCCTCTATGACTCCTCTATGACTCCTCTATGACTCCTCTATGACTCCTCTATGACTCCTCTATGACTCCTCTATGACTCCTATGACTCCTCTATGACTCCTCTATGACTCCTCTATGACTCCTCTATGACTCCTCTATGACTCCTCTATGACTCCTCTATGACTCCTCTATGACTCCTCTATGACTCCTCTATGACTCCTCTATGACTCCTCTATGACTCCTCTATGACTCCTCTATGACTCCTCTATGACTCCTCTATGACTCCTCTATGACTCCTCTATAACAGTATGACTCCTCTATGACTCCTCTATAACAGTATGACTCCTCTATGACTCCTCTATAACATTATGATTCCTCTATGACTCCTCTATAACAGTATGACTCCTCTATGACTCCTCTATAACAGTATGACTCCTCTATGACTCCTCTATGAGTATGACTCCTCTATGACTCCTCTATGACAGTATGACTCCTCTATGACTCCTCTATGACAGTATGACTCCTCTATGACTCCTCTATGACAGTATGACTCCTCTATGACTCCTCTATGACAGTATGACTCCTCTATGACTCCTCTATGACTCCTCTATGACTCCTCTATGACTCCTCTATGACTCCTCTATGACTCCTCTATGACTCCTCTATAACAGTATGACTCCTCTATGACTCCTCTATGACTCCTCTATGACAGTATGACTCCTCTATGACTCCTCTATGACAGTATGACTCCTCTATGACTCCTCTATGACTCTATGACTCCTCTATGACTCCTCTATAACAGTATGACTCCTCTATGACTCCTCAGTATGACTCCTCTATGACTCCTCTATGACTCCTCTATGACTCCTCTATGACTCCTCTATGACTCCTCTATGACTCCTCTATGACTCCTCTATGACTCCTCTATGACTCCTCTATGACTCCTCTATGACTCCATTATGACTCCTCTATGACTCCTCTATGACTCCTCTATGACTCCTCTATGACTCCTCTATGACTCCACTAGGACTCCACTATGACTCCTCTATGACTCCAGTATGACTCCTCTATGACTCATCTATGACTCCTCTATGACTCCTCTATGACTCCTCTATGACTCCTCTATGACTCCTCTATGACAGTATGACTCCTCTATGACTCCTCTATGACTCCTCTATGACTCCTCTATGACTCCTCTATGACTCCTCTATGACTCCTCTATGAGTATGACTCCTCTATGACTCCTCTATAACAGTATGACTCCTCTATGACTCCTCTATGACTCCTCTATGACTCCTCTATGACTCCTCTATAACAGTATGACTCCTCTATGACTCCTCTATGACTCCTCTATAACAGTATGACTCCTCTATGACTCCTCTATAACAGTGTGACTCCTCTATGACTCCTCTATGACTCCTCCTAACAAGTATGACTCCTCTATGACTCCTCTATACTCCTCTATGACTCCTCTATGACCTCTATGACTCCTCTATGACTCCTCTATGACTCCTCTATGACTCCTCTATGACTCCTCTATGACTCCTCTATGACTCCTCTATGACTCCTCTATGACTCCTCTATGACTCCTCTATGACTCCTCTATGACTCCTCTATGACTCCTCTATGACTCCTCTATGACTCCTCTATGACTCTATGACTCCTCTATGACTCCTCTATTACTCCTATATGACTCCTCTATGACAGTATGACTCCTCTATGACTCCTCTATGACTATGACTCCTCTATGACTCCTCTATGACTCCTCTATGACAGTATGACTCCTCTATGACTCCTCTATGACTCCTCTATGACTCCTCTATGACTCCTCTATGACTCCTCTATGACTCCTCTATGACTCCTCTATGACTCCTCTATGACTCCTCTATGACTCTCTATCTATGACTCCTCTATGACTCCTCTATGACTCCTCTATGACTCCTCTATGACTCTATGACTCCTCTATGACTCCTCTATGACTCCTCTATGACTCCTCTATGACTCCTCTATGACTCCTCTATGACTCCTCTATGACTCCTCTATGACTCCTCTATGACTCCTCTATGACTCCTCTATGACTCCTCTATCCTCTATGACTCCTCTATGACTCCTCTATGACTATGACTCCTCTATGACTCCTCTATGACTCCTCTATGACTCCTCTATGACTCCTCTATGACAGTATGACTCCTCTATGACTCCTCTATGACTCCTCTATGACTCCTCTATGACTCCTCTATGACTCCTCTATGACTCCTCTATGACTCCTCTATGACTCCTCTATGACTCCTCTATGACTCCTCTATGACTCCTCTATGACTCCTCTATGACTCCTCTATGACTCCTCTATGACTCCTCTATGACTCCTCTATGACTCCTCTATGACTCTATGACTCCTCTATGACTACTCTATGACTCCTCTATGACTCCTCTATGACAGTATGAATACTCTATGACTCCTCTATGACTCCTCTATGACTCCTCTATGACTCCTCTATGACTCCTCTATGACTCCTCTATGACTCCTCTATGACTCCTCTATGACTCCTCTATGACTCCTCTATGACTCCTCTATGACTCCTCTATGACTCTATGACTCCTCTATGACTCCTCTATGACTCCTCTATGACTCCTCTATGACTCCTCTATGACTCCTCTATGACTCCTCTATGACTCCTCTATGACTCCTCTATGACTCCTCTATGACTCCTCTATGACTCCTCTATGACTCCTCTATGACTCCTCTATGACTCCTCTATGACTCCTCTATGACTCCTCTATGACTCCTCTATGACTCCTCTATGACTCCTCTATGACTCCTCTATGACTATGACTCCTCTATGACTCCTCTATGACTCCTCTATGACTCCTCTATGACTCCTCTATGACTCCTCTATGACTCCTCTATGACTCCTCTATGACAGTATGACTCTATGACTCCTCTATGACTCCTCTATGACTCCTCTATGACTCCTCTATGACTCCTCTATGACTCCTCTATGACTCCTCTATGACTCCTCTATGACTCCTCTATGACTCCTCTATGACTCCTCTATGACTCCTCTATGACTCCTCTATGACTCCTCTATGACTCCTCTATGACTCCTCTATGACTCCTCTATGACTCCTCTATGACTCCTCTATGACTCCTCTATGACTCCTCTATGACTCCTCTATGACTCCTCTATAACTCCTCTATGACTCCTCTATGACTCCTCTATGACTCCTCTACGACTCCTCTATGACAGCTCTATGAGTCCTCTATGACTCCTCTATGAGACCTCTATGACTCCTCTATGACTCCTCTATGACAGTATGACTCCTCTATGACTCCTCTATGACTCCTCTATGACTCCTCTATGACTCCTCTATGACTCCTCTATGACTCCTCTATGACTCCTCTATGACTCCTCTATGACTCCTCTATGACTCCTCTATGACTCCTCTATGACTCCTCTATGACTCCTCTATGACTCCTCTATGACTCCTCTATGACTCCTCTATGACTCCTCTATGACTCCTCTATGACTCCTCTATGACTCCTCTATGACTCCTCTATGACTCCTCTATGACTCCTCTATGACTCCTCTATGACTCCTCTATGACTCCTCTATGACTCCTCTATGACTCCTCTATGACTCCTCTATGACTCCTCTATGACTCCTCTATGAGAGTATGACTCCTCTATGACTCCTCTATGACAGTATGACTCCTCTATGACTCCTCTATGACTCCTCTATGACTCCTCTATGACTCCTCTATGACTCCTCTATGACTCCTCTATGACTCCTCTATGACTCCTCTATGACTCCTCTATGACTCCTCTATGACTCCTCTATGACTCCTCTATGACTATGACTCTATGACTCCTCTATGACTCCTCTATGACTCCTCTATGACTCCTCTATGAGAGTATATGACTCCTCTATGACTCCTCTATGACTCTATGACAGTATGACTCCTCTATGACTCCTCTATGACAGTATGACTCCTCTATGACTCCTCTATGACTCCTCTATGACTCCTCTATGACTCCTCTATGACTCCTCTATGACTCCTCTATGACTCCTCTATGACTCCTCTATGACAGTATGACTCCTCTATGACTCCTCTATGACAGTATGACTCCTCTATCACTCCTCTATGACTCCTCTATGACTCCTCTATGACTCCTCTATGACTCCTCTATGACTCCTCTATGACTCCTCTATGACTCCTCTATGACTCCTCTATGACTCCTCTATGACTCCTCTATGATAGTATGACTCCTCTATGACTCCTCTATGATCCTCTATGACTGACTCCTCTATGACTCCTCTATGACTCCTCTATGACTCCTCTATGACTCCTCTATGACTCCTCTATGACAGTATGACTCCTCTATGACTCCTCTATGACTCCTCTATGACTCCTCTATGACTCCTCTATGACTCCTCTATGACTCCTCTATGACTCCTCTATGACTCCTCTATGACAGTATGACTCCTCTATGACTCCTCTATGACTCCTCTATGACTCCTCTATGACTCCTCTATGACTCCTCTATGACTCCTCTATGACTCCTCTATGACTCCTCTATGACTCCTCTATGACTCCTCTATGACTCCTCTATGACTCCTCTATGACTCCTCTATGACTCCTCTATGACTCCTCTATGACAGTATGACTCCTCTATGACTCCTCTATGACTCCTCTATGACTCCTCTATGACTCCTCTATGACTCCTCTATGACTCCTCTATGACAGTATGACTCCTCTATGACTCCTCTATGACTCCTCTATGACTCCTCTATGACTCCTCTATGACTCCTCTATGACTCCTCTATGACTCCTCTATGACTCCTCTATGACTCCTCTATGACTCCTCTATGACTCCTCTATGACTCCTCTATGACTCCTCTATGACTCCTCTATGACTCCTCTATGACTCCTCTATGACTCCTCTATGACTCCTCTATGACTCCTCTATGACAGTATGACTCCTCTATGACTCCTCTATGACTCCTCTATGACTCCTCTATGACTCCTCTATGACTCCTCTATGACTCCTCTATGACTCCTCTATGACTATGACTCCTCTATGACTCCTCTATGACTCCTCTATGACTCCTCTATGTATGACTCCTCTATGACTCCTCTATGACTCCTCTATGACTCCTCTATGACTCCTCTATGACTCCTCTATGACTCCTCTATGACTCCTCTATGACTCCTCTATGACTCCTCTATGACTCCTCTATGACTCCTCTATGACTCCTCTATGACTCTATGACTCCTCTATGACTCCTCTATGACTCCTCTATGACTCCTCTATGACTCCTCTATGACTCCTCTATGACTCCTCTATGACTCCTCTATGACTCCTCTATGACTCCTCTATGACTCCTCTATGACTCCTCTATGACTCCTCTATGACTCCTCTATGACTCCTCTATGACTCCTCTATGACTCCTCTATGACTCCTCTATGACAGTATGACTCCTCTATGACTCTCTATGACTCCTCTATGACTCCTCTATGACTCCTCTATGACTCCTCTATGACTCCTCTATGACTCCTCTATGACTCCTCTATGACTCCTCTATGACTCCTCTATGACTCCTCTATGACTCCTCTATGACTCTATGACTCCTCTCTATGACTCCTCTATGACTCCTCTATGACTCCTCTATGACTCCTCTATGACTCCTCTATGACTCCTCTATATGACTCCCTCTATGACTCTATGACTCCTCTATGACTCCTCTATCACTCCACTATGACTCCTCTATGACTCCAGTATGACTCCTCTATGACTCCTCTATGACTCCTCTATGACTCCTCTATGACTCCTCTATGACTCCTCTATGACTCCTCTATGACTCCTCTATGACTCCTCTATGACTCCTCTATGACTCCTCTATGACTCCTCTATGACTCCTCTATGACTCCTCTATGACTCCTCTATGACTCCTCTATGACTCCTCTATGACTCCTCTATGACTCCTCTATGACTCCTCTATGACTCCTCTATGACAGTCTATGACTCCTCTATGACTCCTCTATGACTCCTCTATGACTCCTCTATGACTCCTCTATGACTCCTCTATGACTCCTCTATGACTCCTCTATGACTCCTCTATGACTCCTCTATGACTCCTCTATGACTCCTCTATGACTCCTCTATGACTCCTCTATGACTCCTCTATGACTCCTCTATGACTCCTCTATGACTCCTCTATGACTCCTCTATGACTCCTCTATGACTCCTCTATGACTCCTCTATGACTCCTCTATGACTCCTCTATGACTCCTCTATGACTCCTCTATGACTCCTCTATGACTCCTCTATGACTCCTCTATGACTCCTCTATGACTCCTCTATGACTCCTCTATGACTCCTCTATGACTCCTCTATGACTCCTCTATGACTCCTCTATGACTCCTCTATGACTCCTCTATGACTCCTCTATGACTCCTCTATGACTCCTCTATGACTCCTCTATGACTCCTCTATGACTCCTCTATGACTCCTCTATGACAGTCCTCTATGACTCCTCTATGACTCCTCTATGACTCCTCTATGACTCCTCTATGACTCCTCTATGACTCCTCTATGACTCCTCTATGACTCCTCTATGACTCCTCTATGACTCCTCTATGACTCCTCTATGACTCCTCTATGACTCCTCTATGACTCCTCTATGACTCCTCTATGACTCCTCTATGACTCCTCTATGACTCCTCTATGACTCCTCTATGACTCCTCTATGACTCCTCTATGACTCCTCTATGACTCCTCTATGACTCCTCTCTATGACTCCTCTATGACTCCTCTATGACTCCTCTATGACTCCTCTATGACTCCTCTATGACTCCTCTATGACTCCTCTATGACTCCTCTATGACTCCTCTATGACTCCTCTATGACTCCTCTATGACTCCTCTATGACTCCTCTATGACTCCTCTATGACTCCTCTATGACTCCTCTCTATGACTCCTCTATGACTCCTCTATGACAGTATGACTCCTCTATGACTCCTCTATGACTCCTCTATGACTCTGACTCCTCTATGACTCCTCTATGACTCCTCTATGACTCCTCTATGACTCCTCTATGACTCCTCTATGACTCCTCTATGACTCCTCTATGACTCCTCTATGACTCCTCTATGACTCCTCTATGACTCCTCTATGACTCCTCTATGACTCCTCTATGACTCCTCTATGACTCCTCTATGACTCCTCTATGACTCCTCTATGACTCCTCTATGACTCCTCTATGACTCCTCTATGACTCCTCTATGACTCCTCTATGACTCCTCTATGACTCCTCTATGACTCCTCTATGACTCCTCTATGACTCCTCTATGACTCCTCTATGACTCCTCTATGACTCCTCTATGACTCCTCTATGACTCCTCTATGACTCCTCTATGACTCCTCTATGACTCCTCTATGACTCCTCTATGACTCCTCTATGACTCCTCTATGACTCCTCTATGACTCCTCTATGACTCCTCTATGACTCCTCTATGACTCCTCTATGACTCCTCTATGACTCCTCTATGACTCCTCTATGACTCCTCTATGACTCCTCTATGACTCCTCTATGACAGTATGACTCCTCTATGACTCCTCTATGACTCCTCTATGACTCCTCTATGACTCCTCTATGACTCCTCTATGACTCCTCTATGACTCCTCTATGACTCCTCTATGACTCCTCTATGACTCCTCTATGACTCCTCTATGACTCCTCTATGACTCCTCTATGACTCCTCTATGACTCCTCTATGACTCCTCTATGACTCCTCTATGACTCCTCTATGACTCCTCTATGACTCCTCTATGACTCCTCTATGACTCCTCTATGACTCCTCTATGACTCCTCTATGACTCCTCTATGACTCCTCTATATGACTCCTCTATGACTCCTCTATGACTCCTCTATGACTCCTCTATGACTCCTCTATGACTCCTCTATGACTCCTCTATGACTCCTCTATGACTCCTCTATGACTCCTCTATGACTCCTCTATGACTCCTCTATGACTCCTCTATGACTCCTCTATGACTCCTCTATGACTCCTCTATGACAGTATGACTCCTCTATGACTCCTCTATGACAGTATGACTCCTCTATGACTCCTCTATGACTCCTCTATGACTCCTCTATGACTCCTCTATGACAGTATATGACTCCTCTATGACTCCTCTATGACAGTATGACTCCTCTATGACTCCTCTATGACTCCTCTATGACTCCTCTATCTATGACTCCTCTATGACTCCTCTATGACTCCTCTATGACTCCTCTATGACTCCTCTATGACTCCTCTATGACTCCTCTATGACTCCTCTATGACTCCTCTATGACTCCTCTATGACTCCTCTATGACTCCTCTATGACTCCTCTATGACTCCTCTATGACTCCTCTATGACTCCTCTATGACTCCTCTATGACTCCTCTATGACTCCTCTATGACTATGACTCCTCTATGACTCCTCTATGACTCCTCTATGACTCCTCTATGACTCCTCTATGACACTATGACTCCTCTATGACTCCTCTATGACTCCATTATGACTCCTCTATGACTCCTCTATGACTCCTCTATGACTCCTCTATGACTCCTCTATGACTCCTCTATGACTCTATGACTCCTCTATAACTCCTCTATATGACTCCTCTATGACTCCTCTATGACTCCTCTATGACTCCTCTATGACTCCTCTATGACTCCTCTATGACTCCTCTATGACTCCTCTATGACTCCTCTATGACTCCTCTATGACTCCTCTATGACAGTATGACTCCTCTATGACTCCTCTATGACTCCTCTATGACTCCTCTATGACTCCTCTATGACTCCTCTATGACTCCTCTATGACTCCTCTATGACTCCTCTATGACTCCTCTATGACTCCTCTATGACTCCTCTATCTATGACTCCTCTATGACTCCTCTATGACTCCTCTATGACTCCTCTATGACTCCTCTATGACAGTATGACTCCTCTATGACTCCTCTATGACTCCTCTATGACTCCTCTATGACTCCTCTATGACTCCTCTATGACTCCTCTATGACTCCTCTATGACTCCTCTATGACTCCACTATGACAGTATGACTCCTCTATGACTCCTCTATGACAGTATGACTCCTCTATGACTCCTCTATGACAGTATGACTCCTCTATGACTCCTCTATGACTCCTCTATGACTCCTCTATGACTCCTATGACTATGACTCCTCTATCTATGACTCCTCTATGACTCCTCTATGACTCCTCTATGACTCCTCTATGACTCCTCTATGACTCTATGACTCCTCTATGACTCCTCTATGACTCCTCTATGACTCCTCTATGACTCCTCTATGACTCCTCTATGACTCCTCTATGACTCCTCTATGACTCCTCTATGACTCCTCTATGACTCCTCTATGACTCCTCTATGACTCCTCTATGACTCCTCTATGACTCCTCTATGACTCCTCTATGACTCTATGACTCCTCTATGACTCCTCTATGACTCCTCTATGACTCCTCTATGACTCCTCTATGACTCCTCTATGACTCCTCTATGACTCCTCTATGACTCCTCTATGACTCCTCTATGACTCCTCTATGACTCCTCTATGACTCCTCTATGACAGTATGACTCCTCTATGACTCCTCTATGACTCCTCTATGACTCCTCTATGACTCCTCTCTGACTCCTCTATGACTCCTCTATGACTCCTCTATGACTCCTCTATGACTCCTCTATGACTCCTCTATGACTCCTCTATGACTCCTCTATGACTCCTCTATGACTCCTCTATGACTCCTCTATGACTCCTCTATGACTCCTCTATGACTCCTCTATGACTCCTCTATGACTCCTCTATGACTCCTCTATGACTCCTCTATGACTCCTCTATGACTCCTCTATGACTCCTCTATGACTCCTCTATGACTCCTCTATGACTCCTCTATGACTCCTCTATGACTCCTCTATGACTCCTCTATGACTCCTCTATGACTCCTCTATGACTCCTCTATGACTCCTCTATGACTCCTCTATGACTCCTCTATGACTCCTCTATGACTCCTCTATGACTCCTCTATGACTCCTCTATGACTCCTCTATGACTCCTCTATGACTCCTCTATGACTCCTCTATGACTCCTCTATGACTCCTCTATGACTCCTCTATGACTCCTCTATGACTCCTCTATGACTCCTCTATGACAGTATGACTCCTCTATGACTCCTCTATGACTCCTCTATGACTCCTCTATGACTCCTCTATGACTCCTCTATGACTCCTCTATGACTCCTCTATGAGTAGACTCCTCTATGACTCCTCTATGACTCCTCAGTATGACTCCTCTATGACTCCTCTATGACTCCTCTATGACTCCTCTATGACTCCTCTATGACTCCTCTATGACTCCTCTATGACTCCTCTATGACTCCTCTATGACTCCTCTATGACTCCTCTATGACTCCTCTATGACTCCTCTATGACTCCTCTATGACTCCTCTATGACTCCTCTATGACTCCTCTATGACTCCTCTATGACTCCTCTATGACTCCTCTATGACTCCTCTATGACTCCTCTATGACTCCTCTATGACTCCTCTATGACTCCTCTATGACTCCTCTATGACTCCTCTATGACTCCTCTATGACTCCTCTATGACTCCTCTATGACTCCTCTATGACTCCTCTATGACTCAGTATGACTCCTCTATGACTCCTCTATGACTCCTCTATGACTCCTCTATGACTCCTCTATGACTCCTCTATGACTCCTCTATGACTCCTCTATGACTATGACTCCTCTATGACTCCTCTATGACTCCTCTATGACTCCTCTATGACTCCTCTATGACTCCTCTATGACTCCTCTATGACTCCTCTATGACTCCTCTATGACTCCTCTATGACAGTATGACTCCTCTATGACTCCTCTATGACTCCTCTATGACTCCTCTATGACTCCTCTATGACTCCACTATGACTCCTCTATGACTCCTCTATGACTCCTCTATGACTCCTCTATGACTCCTCTATGACTCCTCTATGACTCCTCTATGACTCCAGTATGACTCCTCTATGACTCCTCTATGACTCCTCTATGACTCCTCTATGACTCCTCTATGACTCCTCTATGACTCCTCTATGACTCCTCTATGACTCCTCTATGACTCCTCTATGACTCCTCTATGACTCATCTATGACTCCTCTATGACTCCTCTATGACTCCTCTATGACTCCTCTATGACTCTATGACTCCTCTATGACTCCTCTATGACAGTATGACTCCTCTATGACTCCTCTATGACTCCTCTATGACTCCTCTATGACTCCTCTATGACTCCTCTATGACTCCTCTATGACTCCTCTATGACTCCTCTATGACTCCTCTATGACTCCTCTATGACTCCTCTATGACTCCTCTATGACTCCTCTATGACTCCTCTATGACTCCTCTATGACTCCTCTATGACTCCTCTATGACTCCTCTATGACTCCTCTATGACTCCTCTATCTATGACTCCTCTATGACTCCTCTATGACTCCTCTATCTATGACTCCTCTATGACTCCTCTATGACAGATGACTCCTCTATGACTCCTCTATGACTCCTCTATGACTCCTCTATGACTCCTCTATGACTCCTCTATGACTCCTCTATGACTCCTCTATGACTCCTCTATGACTAGTATATGACTCCTCTATGACTCCTCTATGACTCCTCTATGACTCCTCTATGACTCCTCTATGACTCCTCTATGACTCCTCTATGACTCCTCTATGACTCCTCTATGACTCCTCTATGACTCCTCTATGACTCCTCTATGACTCCTCTATGACAGTATGACTCCTCTATGACTCCTCTATGACTCCTCTATGACTCCTCTATGACTCCTATGACTCCTCTATGACTCCTCTATGACTCCTCTATGACTCCTCTATGACTCCTCTATGACTCCTCTATGACTCCTCTATGACTCCTCTATGACTCCTCTATGACTCCTCTATGACTCCTCTATGACTCCTCTATGACTCCTCTATGACTCCTCTATGACTCCTCTATGACTCCTCTATGATGACTCCTCTATGACTCCTCTATGACTCCTCTATGACTCCTCTATGACTCCTCTATGACTCCTCTATGACTCCTCTATGACTCCTCTATGACTCCTCTATGACTCCTCTATGACTCCAGTATGACTCCTCTATGACTCCTCTATGACTCCTCTATGACTCCTCTATGACTCCTCTATGACTCCTCTATGACACCTATATGACTCCTCTATGAACCCTAATGACTCCTGTCTATGAACTACCTCTATGACTCCTCTGACTCCTCTATGACTCCTCTATGACTCCTCTATGACTCCTCTATGACTCCTCTATGACTCCTCTATGACTCCTCTATGACTCCTCTATAAACCCTCCTTCTATGATTCCTCTCCGACTCCTCTCCGGTTTCCTTTCTATGACTACTCTATGACAGTTGTATGACTCCTCTATGACTCCTCTATGACAGTATGACTCCTCTATGACTCCTCTATGGCTCCCTTGTGTCTGACTCCTATGACTCCTCTATGACTCCTCTATGACTCCTCTATGACAGTATGACTCCTCTATGACTCCTCTATGACTCCTCTATGACTCCTCTATGACAGTATGACTCCTCTATGACTCCTCTATGACAGTATGACTCCTCTATGACTCCTCTATGACTCCTCTATGACTCCTCTATGACTCCTCTATGACTGTATGACTCCTCTATGACTCCTCTATGACTCCTCTATGACTCCTCTATGACTCCTCTATGACTCCTCTAAGACTCCTCTATGACTCCTCTATGACTCCTCTATGACTCCTCTATGACTCCTCTATGACTCCTCTATGACTCCTCTATGACTCCTCTATGACTCCTCTATGACTCCTCTATGACTCCTCTATGACAGTATGACTCCTCTATGACTCCTCTATGACTGCTCTATGACAGTATGACTCCTCTATGACTCCTCTATGACAGTATGACTCCTCTATGACTCCTCTATGACAGTATGACTCCTCTATGACTCCTCTATGACTCCTCTATGACTCCTCTATGACTCCTCTGTGACTCCTCTATGACTCCTCTATGACTCCTCTATGACTCCTCTATGACTCCTCTATGACTCCTCTATGACAGTATGACTCCTCTATGACTCCTCTATGACAGTATGACTCCTCTATGACTCCTCTATGACTCCTCTATGACTCCTCTATGACACTACTGACTATGACTCCTCTATGACTCCTCTATGACTCCTCTATGACTCCAGTATGACTCCTCTATGACTCCTCTATGACTCCTCTATGACTCCTCTATGACTCCTCTATGACTCCTCTATGACAGTATGACTCCTCTATGACTCCTCTATGACTCCTCTATGACTCCTCTATGACTCCTCTATGACTCCTCTATGACTCCTCTATGACTCCTCTATGACTCCTCTATGACTCCTCTATGACTCCTCTATGACTCCTCTATGACAGTATGACTCCTCTATGACTCCTCTATATCCTCTATGACAGTATGACTCCTCTATGACTCCTCTATGACTCCTCTATGACTCCTCTATGACTCCTCTATGACTCCTCTATGACTCCTCTATGACTCCTCTATGACTCCTGTATGACAGTATGACTCCTCTATGACTCCTCTATGACAGTATGACTCCTCTATGACTCCTCTATGACTCCTCTATGACAGTATGACTCCTCTATGACTCCTCTATGACTCCTCTATGACAGTATGACTCCTCTATGACTCCTCTATGACTCCTCTATGACTCCTCTATGACTCCTCTATGACTCCTCTATGACTCCTCTATGACTCCTCTATGACTCCTCTATGACTCCTCTATGACTCCTCTATGACTCCTCTATGACTCCTCTATGACTCCTCTATGACAGTATGACTCCTCTATGACTCCTCTATGACTCCTCTATGACTCCTCTATGACTCCTCTATGACAGTATGACTCCTCTATGACTCCTCTATGACTCTATGACTCCTCTATGACTCCTCTATGACAGTATGACTCCTCTATGACAGTATGACTCCTCTATGACAGAAAGAATACTCTATGACTCCTCTATGACTCCTCTATGACAGTATGACTCCTCTATGACTCCTCTATGACTCCTCTATGACTCCTCTATGACTCCTCTATGACAGTATGACTCCTCTATGACAGTATGACTCCTCTATGACAGTATGACTCCTCTATGACTCCTCTATGACAGTATGACTCCTCTATGACACTAAGAATACTCTATGACTCCTCTATGACTCCTCTATGACTCCTCTATGACTCCTCTATGACTCCTCTATGACTCCTCTATGACTCCTCTATGACTCCTCTATGACTCCTCTATGACTCCTCTATGACTCCTCTACGACTCCTCTATGACTCCTCTATGACTCCTCTATGACTCCTCTATGACTCCTCTATGACTCCTCTATGACCCCTCTATGACTCCTCTATGACAGTATGACTCCTCTATGACTCCTCTATGACTCCTCTATGACTCCTCTATGACTCCTCTATGACTCCTCTATGACTCCTCTATGACTCCTCTATGACTCCCTTATGACTCCTCTATGACTCCTCTATGACTCCTCTATGACTCCTCTATGACAGTATGACTCCTCTATGACTCCTCTATGACAGTATGACTCCTCTATGACTCCTCTATGACAGTATGACTCCTCTATGACTCCTCTATGACTCCTCTATGACTCCTCTATGACAGTATGACTCCTCTATGACTCCTCAGTATGACTCCTCTATGACTCCTCTATGACTCCTC
This sequence comes from Pezoporus occidentalis, assembly GCF_034315485.1. NCBI lineage: Eukaryota > Metazoa > Chordata > Aves > Psittaciformes > Psittacidae > Pezoporus > Pezoporus occidentalis. Next base: position 18,587 of record NW_026913548.1, read on the forward strand.
TATGACTCCTCTATGACTCCTCTATGACTCCTCTATGACTCCTCTATGACTCCTCTATGACTCCTCTATGACTCCTCTATGACTCCTCTATGACTCCTCTATGACTCCTCTATGACTCCTCTATGACTCCTCTATGACTCCTCTATGACTCCTCTATGACTCCTCTATGACTCCTCTATGACTCCTCTATGACTCCTCTATGACTCCTCTATGACAGTATGACTCCTCTATGACTCCTCTATGACTCCTCTATGACTCCTCTATGACTCCTCTATGACAGTATGACTCCTCTATGACTCCTCTATGACAGTATGACTCCTCTATGACTCCTCTATGACTCCTCTATGACACTATGACTCCTCTATGACTCCTCTATGACAGTATGACTCCTCTATGACTCCTCTATGACAGTATGACTCCTCTATGACTCCTCTATGACAGTATGACTCCTCTATGACTCCTCTATGACTCCTCTATGACTCCTCTATGACTCCTCTATGACTCCTCTATGACTCCTCTATGACTCCTCTATGACTCCTCTATGACTCCTCTATGACAGTATCTCCTCTATGACTCCTCTATGACTCTATGACTCCTCTATGACTCCTCTATGACTCCAGTATGACTCCTCTAAGACTCCTCTAAGACTCCTCTATGACTCCTCTATGACTCCTCTATGACTCCTCTATGAGTCCTCTATGACT
>NW_026913549.1:15000-17517 GCF_034315485.1 Pezoporus occidentalis
GTTGAGAACCTCTGTGGGTCATTAGAATGCTCTTGAACATGCTTTATTTTGCTCACTTTGTTACGTTTACTGTGTTTTCCTGTATATATATATACATATAGTATTACACTCACTTTGTTACAGTTACAGGGGAGAAATGGGTTAGGGTTAGGGTTAGGTTTAGGGTTAGGGTTAGGGTTAGGGTTAGGGTTAGGGTTGAGAACCTCTGTGGGTCATTAGAATGCTCTTGAACATGTTTTATTTTGCTCACTTTGTTACGTTTCCTCTGTTTTCCTGTATATATATATACATATAGTATTACACTCACTTTGTTACAGTTACAGGGGAGAAATGGGTTAGGGTTAGTGTTAGGGTTAGGGTTAGGGTTAGGGTTAGGGTTGAGTACCTCTGTGGGTCATTAGAATGCTCTTGAACATGCTTTATTTTGCTCACTTTGTTACATTTACTGTGTTTTCCTATATATCTATATATATAGTGTTGCACTCACTTTGTTACAGTTACAGGGGAGAAATGGGTTAGGGTTAGGGTTAGGGTTAGGGTTAGGGTTGGGGTTGAGAACCTCTGTGGGTCATTAGAATGCTCTTGAACATACTTTATTTTGCTCACTTTGTTACGTTTACTGTGTTTTCCTATATATCTAGATATATAGTATTACACTCGCTTTGTTACAGTTAGAGGGGAGAAATGGGTTAGGGTTAGGGTGAGGTTTAGGGTTAGGGTTAGGGTTAGGGTTAGGGTTAGGGTTAGGGTTAGGGTTGAGAACCTCTGTGGGTCATTAGAATCCTCTTGAACATGCTTTATTTTGATCACTTTGTTACGTTTCCTCTGTTTTCCTGTATATATATATACATATAGTATTACACTCACTTTGTTACAGTTACAGGGGAGAAATGGGTTAGGGTTAGGGTTAGGTTTAGGGTTAGGGTTAGGGTTAGGGTTAGGGTTAGGGTTAGGGTTGAGAACCTCTGTGGGTCATTAGAATGCTCTTGAACATGTTTTATTTTGCTCACTTTGTTACGTTTCCTCTGTTTTCCTGTATATATATATACATATAGTATTACACTCACTTTGTTACAGTTACAGGGGAGAAATGGGTTAGGGTTAGTGTTAGGGTTAGGGTTAGGGTTAGGGTTGAGTACCTCTGTGGGTCATTAGAATGCTCTTGAACATGCTTTATTTTGCTCACTTTGTTACATTTACTGTGTTTTCCTATATATCTATATATATAGTGTTGCACTCACTTTGTTACAGTTACAGGGGAGAAATGGGTTAGGGTTAGGGTTAGGGTTAGGGTTAGGGTTGGGGTTGAGAACCTCTGTGGGTCATTAGAATGCTCTTGAACATACTTTATTTTGCTCACTTTGTTACGTTTACTGTGTTTTCCTATATATCTAGATATATAGTATTACACTCGCTTTGTTACAGTTAGAGGGGAGAAATGGGGTAGGGTTAGGTTTACGGTTAGGGTTAGGGTTAGGGTTAGGGTTAGGGTTGAGAACCTCTGTGGGTCATTAGAATCCTCTTGAACATGCTTTATTTTGATCACTTTGTTACGTTTCCTCTGTTTTCCTGTATATATATATACATATAGTATTACACTCACTTTGTTACAGTTACAGGGGAGAAATGGGTTAGGGTTAGGGTTTAGGTTTAGGGTTAGGGTTAGGGTTAGGGTTAGGGTTGAGAACCTCTGTGGGTCATTAGAATGCTCTTGAACATGTTTTATTTTGCTCACTTTGTTACGTTTCCTCTGTTTTCCTGTATATATATATACATATAGTATTACACTCACTTTGTTACAGTTACAGGGGAGAAATGGGTTAGGGTTAGTGTTAGGGTTAGGGTTAGGGTTAGGGTTAGGGAGTACCTCTGTGGGTCATTAGAATGCTCTTGAACATGCTTTATTTTGCTCACTTTGTTACATTTACTGTGTTTTCCTATATATCTATATATATAGTGTTGCACTCACTTTGTTACAGTTACAGGGGAGAAATGGGTTAGGGTTAGGGTTAGGGTTAGGGTTAGGGTTGGGGTTGAGAACCTCTGTGGGTCATTAGAATGCTCTTGAACATACTTTATTTTGCTCACTTTGTTACGTTTACTGTGTTTTCCTATATATCTAGATATATAGTATTACACTCGCTTTGTTACAGTTAGAGGGGAGAAAATCGGGTAGGGTTAGGTTTAGGGTTAGGGTTAGGGTTAGGGTTAGGGTTAGGGTTGAGAACCTCTGTGGGTCATTAGAATCCTCTTGAACATGCTTTATTTTGATCACTTTGTTACGTTTCCTCTGTTTTCCTGTATATATATATACATATAGTATTACACTCACTTTGTTACAGTTACAGGGGAGAAATGGGTTAGGGTTAGGGTTAGGTTTAGGGTTAGGGTTAGGGTTAGGGTTAGGGTTAGGGTTGAGAACCTCTGTGGGTCATTAGAATGCTCTTGAACATGTTTTATTTTGCTCACTTTGTTACGTTTCCTCTGTTTTCCTGTATATATATATACATATAGTAT
>NW_026913550.1:0-9655 GCF_034315485.1 Pezoporus occidentalis
AATTTTCTAGGCAGTTAAAAAATTAAACTGTATCTGCATATGGTGTCACAAAGTCTCATGGGAGGGGCTGCTCAAATGCTGAGAAGCAAAGCACTCCATCAGTGTAGGTTTCTCAAGGTATGCTCCAACTTCCTGGTTCCCTTCCTAAAGTGCTTCACCCAGTTTCTTCCACTGGCTCCTTAAAACATGTTCAGGCCCTTCACACCTTTTAATCCTGAGTAAAGGCAGCAGACTCTCCACTGCAGTTCACATTATCTGATGCCAGCAGTATAATACAGCCATTTTCACAGTTCACATAACAATATAAAATGAACCAAACCAAAAATCCAAGTGCATTTCTGCTTCTGCAAGCAAATTCAGCAGAAAGATTTAAAACAGCTTAATGAAATAAAATGGTTTCTGACTTCCATCCATCTGTGTTTAAAAACTCTATAAAATACATGAGGAGGGAAATCAACAGAAAGGATATGAATGTACCAAAATTTTAATTGCTGCTCTTCTGATTGGATGGAAAGGACTAAGTATATACAAGGCAGGAGTGGCACTAAACTCGAAAGATTGTCTTCCCTTTGTTCAGTACTATAAATGTCTGGAAAACAAAATAGAAAATGAGAACGTTTAGTATTTTCATTCATGCCCAGCTTTTCCCAGCCCACGTCCCGTTGTGAAGCTCCTGACAGGATCCACACTTCTTCCCCACTCCCCTCAAAACCCCCAAATTCCTTTTCACTTAGTGAAGAGTTTTGTTCAAGACCCTCCCAGCAGACCTATTGCCTGTCCTATTGCAATATCCCAACTACTTTTCATTCCTCAGTCCTTACAGGGTCCTGTGCCATCACCTCCATCACAAGGCTGGCAGGAGAGTGGAATCCCCTTTAAAAATAAAAAATTGCACAGTGACTAGAATGTGGTTGAGGGACTTTTATGATGTGCTCTTCCCAAATGCCAGAGACCTTAATACGTTGTTACTCCATTTTCTCTACCTCGATTCCTTTATTACTCTCAGTCGATGTTTTTGTCTCACCAAGTAAGCAGCTTCATGAGGCACAGCTCCACAGCAGGATCTGACCCTGGCACTGAGGAACTGTCATTGTACTCAAGTTAATATGGGCAGAGGAAACCAATACTGTGAGTTACCTTAAATCCAAAGTAATGCTGAATGGATGCTTGTCCAACTTACAGAGCTTTGCAAATGCCCCAGCATTCACTGAGTAACTCCTATGCACTCAGAGACAGGATCAAGACACCCAATAGACAAACTCTAACCAATTCACCCACCTGGAGTCTAAGACCTTCATGACACTAAAATTGCAAATCTGTATCCTGCTGCTTGTGCCTGGGGATAGCAGGCAAATTAAAGGTAAATTAATTCTGGACCTTCCAGGTAAGTAATCTATTTGTCTTTATCAATTTAACTTTTATTCTGTAGTTCTTGTACCTTTTTCTACACTGTTTTAATAGACAAAGCATTGTGGTCATACTAATTCACTGATTACGGGAAATAGCCTAGCCCAAAATCAGGAACATCAGTACCCGAAAGAACTAGAAGCTACCTAAAAATACACTGTACTTCCAAGCCTTATTTTGTCCCCAGTTTTTTGAAATGTTTAGAAAGGGGAATGACCTGTAGTAAGCAACCAGCTCAGCTTTGCTGTCAACAGCCTTTTGACAGAAGCTGCGTGTGCTGTTGTGGCTTTGTTCCAGCCTACACGTGATTCCTCATCAGGTGATGCTTGCTTTGGGACGAAGCTTACGCTTCTGCAGAGAGCCAGCACACTGCACATGCTACTCGCATCTCCCTTCAGCTCTGTTTTGGTCATCTTAAACAGTGCTGAACTCTCCTTTGGAAGGAACAAAACGGGTGCTCTCCAGGAATGGTTGTGGAGGTGCCTCCTGCTCTTGTGCAGAGTGCTAGCACAAGACTGAAGTCACCCAGAAGCCCTTAACATTAAGGGGCTTAAGTGATAAACAACATGACCTGTGAAGAGTCAAGAGTCATGCAGAAAACAAGATAGGGTAGATAAAAACCTCTGGCTTAATTTAACTCGGCTACTGCTCTGCTCTTTTCAGACACTGTATGTTCATACTCACAGTTATCTGAAAACACCAAAGTTTTAATTATGCTTTTTATCCCTCTTTGCCCTCACACTTGGATGTTTTGTGGGATTCCTGCTCATGCTGAAACTGATCCTTAGTCTGGAAGAAAACGTTTTTACTGGCTGTAGAAAGATAAAAAACGGAGAGCTCAAAACAGAGCAAAGCAAAGCAGCATGATGGCTGGCTGGTGCTCACCTTACGATCACTGTAGAAAGGGTCAAGGTCCTCCAAAGGCTCTGCAATGAGCTCTGGAGGAACAGTCCCATAGATATCAGGCAGCTTCTTGCAAGCTTGCAAATCAAATTGAGGCTGAGGTTTCTCGTCTTCACCCAGCTGCTCTCTGTATTCCTGCTTTGCATTCCTTGCGAGCTTCTCCGCAATTCGTTTCTCAATAGCAGCCAAGGATTCAGGCGTGAACCGGTGGAAGCTGTTAGTACCCGGTGGTAACAAGAAGTCAGCCATCTTTTCATCCTGCTTTGTCTTTTCTGGTCTTTACTCCTAGTAGTGGAAACAGCTGAAACGAAAAGTACCACAGGTTAGTGACAAGAGCAAAGCAAGAAGAACAAAGCCATCAAAATGACACAAAATAACCCAAACAACTTGCAGACTCTGTATTATCAGGAAAACATCTATTTTGGTGTGGTTAGTAGAACATCAAGGAAGATAGAAATGATCGAAACTGTAATTTCAATTAGGAATCACTCACAATCAGAGCTAAAAAGACTTTGTAGATAGGCTGTGGAGTATTACGGTTTTCAGGCACTTGGGATCCTAAATCCAAACTAAGGAGTAACTTAGATTCATACAAGATTAAGTTTCATAGAAAGCCACACAGATTTGGATTCCTAACTCATTTTTGAAAATGCAGCTCTGGGAGTGGATGAACAATGTGCCTAAGATGACTGCAGGGCAGATTTAAATCAGCCGATCTCTGGCCACATGATGCAAACTCTAAAAATGCCCCAGCTGTTGTATTCCAAATTTAAAGAGTGAAGGTCAAATACACATTCTTAAATCACACAGAAATTCTCCATAATCTCTGTTTTAGGGTTTTATAACATTATTTTTATTTTCCTTGGGTTAGCAAATCCCATTTTCAAAACATCCAACAAGACTTTTGAGCATTTTCTTCTCCTCACACCCTACAATCCGAAGGATGCTAGAATGTGCTTGCCAAACCCTAGGACTGTCATTAGTGCTCTCCAAGCTGAATATCCACTGCTACCAGTTCATGAATCTGAAAACCAGGCTCCATCCATACCCAATCTTGAGAATAACCCATATGAATTGTGTCCCTTCAATTTACATGAATTAACATTCCCATCAGAATTAAAAAGCAGAATGGAAGTGTTATATGAAGCATCCCATCAACCCAAGATGATCAGTTCACTGACGCAGTCTTTTGCAATTTATTGGGTATTGGATGGAAGAGGAGAAACACCTGGTTTTCAGATATTTGAACTGGTAGCAGTGGATATTCAGCTTGGAGAGCACTAATGACTTATATAGTCCTATGGGTTGGTGGAAGCACATTCTAGCATCCTGGAAAAAAAACATAATGTTGTGAAAACCCTAAAACAGAGATTATGGAGAATTTGTTGTGTGATTTAAGAATGTGTATTGCTGACCTTCACTCTTTAAATTTGGAATACAACAGCTGGGGCATTTTCTGTGTGATTTAAGAGTTTGCATCATGTGGCCAGAGATTTCGGCTGATTTTAAATTTGCATCATGTGGCCAGAGATGTGTAACCTCACTCTTTTAAATCTGCCCTGCAGTCATCTTAGGCACATTGTTCATCCACTCCCAGAGCTGCATTTTCAAAAATGAGTTAGGAATCCAAATCTGTGTGGCTTTCTATGAAACTTAATCTTGTATGAATCTAAGTTACTCCTTAGTTTGGATTTAGGATCCCAAGTGCCTGAAAACCGTAATACTCCACAGCCTATCTACAAAGTCTTTTTAGCTCTGATTGTGAGTGATTCCTAATTGAAATTACAGTTTCGATCATTTCTATCTTCCTTGATGTTCTACTAACCACACCAAAATAGATGTTTTCCTGATAATACAGAGTCTGCAAGTTGTTTGGGTTATTTTGTGTCATTTTGATGGCTTTGTTCTTCTTGCTTTGCTCTTGTCACTAACCTGTGGTACTTTTCGTTTCAGCTGTTTCCACTACTAGGAGTAAAGACCAGAAAAGACAAAGCAGGATGAAAAGATGGCTGACTTCTTGTTACCACCGGGTACTAACAGCTTCCACCGGTTCACGCCTGAATCCTTGGCTGCTATTGAGAAACGAATTGCGGAGAAGCTCGCAAGGAATGCAAAGCAGGAATACAGAGAGCAGCTGGGTGAAGACGAGAAACCTCAGCCTCAATTTGATTTGCAAGCTTGCAAGAAGCTGCCTGATATCTATGGGACTGTTCCTCCAGAGCTCATTGCAGAGCCTTTGGAGGACCTTGACCCTTTCTACAGTGATCGTAAGGTGAGCACCAGCCAGCCATCATGCTGCTTTGCTTTGCTCTGTTTTGAGCTCTCCGTTTTTTATCTTTCTACAGCCAGTAAAAACGTTTTCTTCCAGACTAAGGATCAGTTTCAGCATGAGCAGGAATCCCACAAAACATCCAAGTGTGAGGGCAAAGAGGGATAAAAAGCATAATTAAAACTTTGGTGTTTTCAGATAACTGTGAGTATGAACATACAGTGTCTGAAAAGAGCAGAGCAGTAGCCGAGTTAAATTAAGCCAGAGGTTTTTATCTACCCTATCTTGTTTTCTGCATGACTCTTGACTCTTCACAGGTCATGTTGTTTATCACTTAAGCCCCTTAATGTTAAGGGCTTCTGGGTGACTTCAGTCTTGTGCTAGCACTCTGCACAAGAGCAGGAGGCACCTCCACAACCATTCCTGGAGAGCACCCGTTTTGTTCCTTCCAAAGGATAGTTCAGCACTGTTTAAGATGACCAAAACAGAGCTGAAGGGAGATGCGAGTAGCATGTGCAGTGTGCTGGCTCTCTGCAGAAGCGTAAGCTTCGTCCCAAAGCAAGCATCACCTGATGAGGAATCACGTGTAGGCTGGAACAAAGCCACAACAGCACACGCAGCTTCTGTCAAAAGGCTGTTGACAGCAAAGCTGAGCTGGTTGCTTACTACAGGTCATTCCCCTTTCTAAACATTTCAAAAAACTGGGGACAAAATAAGGCTTGGAAGTACAGTGTATTTTTAGGTAGCTTCTAGTTCTTTCGGGTACTGATGTTCCTGATTTTGGGCTAGGCTATTTCCCGTAATCAGTGAATTAGTATGACCACAATGCTTTGTCTATTAAAACAGTGTAGAAAAAGGTACAAGAACTACAGAATAAAAGTTAAATTGATAAAGACAAATAGATTACTTACCTGGAAGGTCCAGAATTAATTTACCTTTAATTTGCCTGCTATCCCCAGGCACAAGCAGCAGGATACAGATTTGCAATTTTAGTGTCATGAAGGTCTTAGACTCCAGGTGGGTGAATTGGTTAGAGTTTGTCTATTGGGTGTCTTGATCCTGTCTCTGAGTGCATAGGAGTTACTCAGTGAATGCTGGGGCATTTGCAAAGCTCTGTAAGTTGGACAAGCATCCATTCAGCATTACTTTGGATTTAAGGTAACTCACAGTATTGGTTTCCTCTGCCCATATTAACTTGAGTACAATGACAGTTCCTCAGTGCCAGGGTCAGATCCTGCTGTGGAGCTGTGCCTCATGAAGCTGCTTACTTGGTGAGACAAAAACATCGACTGAGAGTAATAAAGGAATCGAGGTAGAGAAAATGGAGTAACAACGTATTAAGGTCTCTGGCATTTGGGAAGAGCACATCATAAAAGTCCCTCAACCACATTCTAGTCACTGTGCAATTTTTTATTTTTAAAGGGGATTCCACTCTCCTGCCAGCCTTGTGATGGAGGTGATGGCACAGGACCCTGTAAGGACTGAAGGAATGAAAAGTAGTTGGGATATTGCAATAGGACAGGCAATAGGTCTGCTGGGAGGGTCTTGAACAAAACTCTTCACTAAGTGAAAAGGAATTTGGGGGTTTTGAGGGGAGTGGGGAAGAAGTGTGGGATCCTGTCAGGAGCTTCACAACGGGACGTGGGCTGGGAAAAGCTGGGCATGAATGAAAATACTAAACGTTCTCATTTTCTATTTTGTTTTCCAGACATTTATAGTACTGAACAAAGGGAAGACAATCTTTCGATTTAGTGCCACTCCTGCCTTGTATATACTTAGTCCTTTCCATCCAATCAGAAGAGCAGCAATTAAAATTTTGGTACATTCATATCCTTTCTGTTGATTTCCCTCCTCATGTATTTTATAGAGTTTTTAAACACAGATGGATGGAAGTCAGAAACCATTTTATTTCATTAAGCTGTTTTAAATCTTTCTGCTGAATTTGCTTGCAGAAGCAGAAATGCACTTGGATTTTTGGTTTGGTTCATTTTATATTGTTATGTGAACTGTGAAAATGGCTGTATTATACTGCTGGCATCAGATAATGTGAACTGCAGTGGAGAGTCTGCTGCCTTTACTCAGGATTAAAAGGTGTGAAGGGCCTGAACATGTTTTAAGGAGCCAGTGGAAGAAACTGGGTGAAGCACTTTAGGAAGGGAACCAGGAAGTTGGAGCATACCTTGAGAAACCTACACTGATGGAGTGCTTTGCTTCTCAGCATTTGAGCAGCCTCTCCCATGAGACTTTGTGACACCATATGCAGATACAGTTTAATTTTGAACTGCCTCAGAAATTAATTATTTTGATCTCCTGAAACAAAACATTTTTTAAATAGTGTTTTGTTGGGGTTTTCTGTGGGTTTTTTTGTTTGTTTTGTTTTTTTTTGGTTTTTTTTTGCTTGTTGAAACGTGTTATACAGCTAGGAATGAAAGGACAGGCTTGCCTGATGGACCTTTCAGTGGAAGGTTGATGCCTGATTTCCCTTAGCTCTACTTCTGAAGTCATGCAAGATATGTTGCAGTGGTTGGTTTTCACTTGGGTTTTAACCACTGACACAGAAACATTATATTCTGAACATAGTCACATCTCTCTGGAAGACCAAATGGACCCAAATGTTCAGCTTTGTGTGAGCATTACTAAAACTGCACCTTTTTTCAGGAGTTGCCTTTTTTCTCTATGGTGCACATGGGAGACCTGGCAGTGGTAATTCAGACTTCACATGCAGCTGTGATGATCATGTGATGTTTTAGTGACAAAAATCCCTCATCTGTAATGCTTATGTCTGCCGCAGAGAACTAATAAATACAAAGCAGGTAGTGTTTTAGAATCATTGGTTTGTTATCAAATTTCGGGGGGGGGGGGGGGGGAAATAAACCAAACAAACACACCCTACCCCCCCGAAAAAAAAAATCCAGAAAGAAACCAGATTCGCAGTAGTTTTCCATATAGTGAGGAAAAAAAAAAAAGTGCAAATATAGATAATCTAGCAAGAGGAAAAATAGGCAAAGCTTCTAGTTACAATAAGTCTATGCAAAAATGAGTGTGTGATATCAGCCAGGTTATTATTATGATTACTAAGAATACACCATACAATTTTACAGAGAGATTTGCTTATGGATCAGATTATGTATGCAAGCAGTGCAGCACTTGCTGCTGCATACCCAACAGTGTTTATTAGGTACAGGTACATCAGCACAGCCTTGCTGAAGTTAATTGAAGTCAATGGATTGGCACAGGTATGGGTAAGAGAAGAATCTGAAAATTTAACTGAGAAAAACAGCATGTATATTTGAACATTGTCTCCAGCTTTGGAGACCTTTTCTGTCTTCTGCTTACTTCCTTCTACGCTGCCTGGTGTAGCCCAGAGGTCACAAGTATGTGTAATACACAGGAACTGCATGCCCTTCGTAACAGTCAACCCAAAGAAAAATGTGCAATAAATCCTTTTCACATTGCTTCCAATGATAAAGACCACAGAGGAGTGAATTTGAAAGATATGTCAGGAACAGAAATATTGTAAATTGTGGGAGTGGAAGGTCACAATGTAAATAGCATTTTAGATACAGAAAGATTCAAGTTATCACTTCGTGTTGATAACGTCAGGAAATCCAACAGCTCAATCTTTGGCAAGCACAGGCAGGAGGCAACAGCTGTAGTCCCAGTGAAACAGTGGTGAAGTTCCTGCATTAGGCACTGATTTGTTTTCTGTCGATAAAAACCTTTCACATCAACCTGAAAAACAAAGGCCAATTGGCTGAGCAGGCAGTCAATATCCCAGGCAGAAAGAAACCTGGATCGGCAAGTACTCAAGCAGATAATATCACAGACATGAATCTGGGAACCAGATCTATTGTCTTGTGTGAGTGTAATCAAGCAGTCTTTATTTTCTTCAGGGCAAAAGCCAAAAAAGAGCACTAACAAATGGTGCCCTGTCACGGAAGTGTCTGAATCATCTTCTCTAGTAGATGCAATATTTCCATTTCCAGTCATTAAGTGTACCATGAGGGCTAACAGTAGAACAAAATAGAGAGGATAGAGTAAAACTGTCCTATATAGAAGCTGTGGGTGTCACATTTCTTGGTTAAGTATCTGTATGTGGAGTTCTTCCTCTGAGACTTCAGGCAGGATAGATCCTGTATATTCAACTGCTCATCCAGACAGACTAATTAGTCTAGTCATTCAAAAATGCACTCTTCCAAGGAAAAAACATCCACAACCTTCTAGTAAGGTGGATTACTTCAATTAACAATGTATCCCTAAACCTTTTCTAGGTATTTCTCCTCTTCTTTGGAATCTAGGAGGCCCCATGAAAGGACCACGGGCCAGAGCAAGACCCCGGTCCATTTCTGTCACAGAGAACATAGGGAGTGTAGGTCTGCATCCCAATGGATGAACGCTTTTGCCTTTGCATCATTACTAGCTATTATTAGCATCTTCCTTTACAATCTTCGCCTAACATTTCATTGATGTCTTATGCTTAAAAGACTTCTCTTAGTTCTTCTAGCCTGCAAACCGAGCACCATTCTGTGATGTCTTTAGTTTCTCCAAGCAGTTTGCAATCCTATATAAAGTCATAGCAATTGCTATTCCTTGTTTTCTAGGTAGTATAGATAGCTGCTGTTTGCCACAGATCCAGAATGGGATTTTGACCAAAATTACGTTCCTTGAAGCAAGAATTATGGATTCTGGCCCATTGAAAAAAAAGAACAAAAAAGAAACCCCAAAACTCTTCTTAAAGAATTTTCAGTCTTTCTTCATATTTTCTGCTTGCATTTCTCCATTGATTTTACACACTTTCCTCCATAAGGGAAAATGAGACCTTGTCAAGCACCAATTATATGTACTATTGATTGGGACTAACCTTTGCTTGCACATATTATATGTAATTTGGCAATGATGACTAGAAACCTCTAATATTCAGTCTGCTAATTAACAATTATCCATCATAATGAAGTCTAGAATAGAAGTATGCTGTGTTTGACTCAATAACTTTGTGCTAGGAGATGAAATTTATAAGTTTTAGAACCAGTTTATGCAAAGCTTACTCTATAACTTTGAATTGGAAAGAATAAGGTT
>NW_026913551.1:5000-6207 GCF_034315485.1 Pezoporus occidentalis
AACCCTAACCCTAACCCTAACCCTAACCCTAACCGTAAACCTAACCCTACCCCATTTCTCCCCTCTAACTGTAACAAAGCGAGTGTAATACTATATATCTAGATATATAGGAAAACACAGTAAACGTAACAAAGTGAGCAAAATAAAGTATGTTCAAGAGCATTCTAATGACCCACAGAGGTTCTCAACCCCAACCCTAACCCTAACCCTAACCCTAACCCTAACCCATTTCTCCCCTGTAACTGTAACAAAGTGAGTGCAACACTATATATATAGATATATAGGAAAACACAGTAAATGTAACAAAGTGAGCAAAATAAAGCATGTTCAAGAGCATTCTAATGACCCACAGAGGTCCTCAACCCTAACCCTAACCCTAACCCTAACACTAACCCTAACCCATTTCTCCCCTGTAACTGTAACAAAGTGAGTGTAATACTATATGTATATATATATACAGGAAAACAGAGGAAACGTAACAAAGTGAGCAAAATAAAACATGTTCAAGAGCATTCTAATGACCCACAGAGGTTCTCAACCCTAACCCTAACCCTAACCCTAACCCTAACCCTAACCCTAAACCTAACCCTAACCCTAACCCATTTCTCCCCTGTAACTGTAACAAAGTGAGTGTAATACTATATGTATATATATATACAGGAAAACAGAGGAAACGTAACAAAGTGATCAAAATAAAGCATGTTCAAGAGGATTCTAATGACCCACAGAGGTTCTCAACCCTAACCCTAACCCTAACCCTAACCCTAACCCTAACCCTAACCGTAAACCTAACCCTACCCCATTTCTCCCCTCTAACTGTAACAAAGCGAGTGTAATACTATATATCTTTATATATAGGAAAACACAGTAAACGTAACAAAGTGAGCAAAATAAAGCATGTTCAAGAGCATTCTAATGACCCACAGAGGTTCTCAACCCTAACCCTAACCCTAACCCTAACCCTAACGGTAAACCTAACCCTACCCCATTTCTCCCCTCTAACTGTAACAAAGCGAGTGTAATACTATATATCTAGATATATAGGAAAACACAGTGAGTGTAATACTATATGTATATATATATACAGGAAAACAGAGGAAACGTAACAAAGTGAGCAAAATAAAACATGTTCAAGAGCATTCTAATGACCCACAGAGGTTCTCAACCCTAACCCTAACCCTAACCCTAACCCTAAACCTAACCCTAA
>NW_026913552.1:0-8968 GCF_034315485.1 Pezoporus occidentalis
CCCCCCAAAAGGGGGGAAAACTTTTTACCTTTCCAAAAACCCAATTTCACCTGTTGCTTTCATGCCCCTTTTTACAGGAAAACATTTAAGGTCTTAAGTTGGTGGAGCCCTGACGAAAAAACATCACCTACGGGACCACGGGGCATGCTCCTTTCCCCAAAAGGGCTTTGAAGGTGTCACCTCTTCTTTCCCCCCCATACCAAAACTCCCTTTGTCCAAAACAGGCCCCGGGGGCAGCCGGGTTCAGCCCCTTTTCCTGTCCCACAGCAGGGCCGGGGAAAACCTCCTTTGACCCCTCCCTCAGGTGCTCCTCTTGCTTTTTTGCCCCTTTTCAGGAAAACTTTTTGGCAGAGAGCCGTTTGCTGGCGAAAACCCGTAGCACAAATCACTTTTTTTTTTTTTTTTTTTTTTTTTTTTTTTTTTTTTTTTTTTTTTTTTTTTTTTTTTTTTTTTTTTTTTTTTTTTGTTTTTTTTTTTTTTTTTTTTTTTTTTTTTTTTTTGTGCTGGGCCTCTTCAGCACACAGGCTGCTTTGCAACGGTGTCACCATCATTGCAGTATCACCTTTACATTGGTGCATCCATCGTTGCTTTCACTGCTCCCTTTCATACAGGAAAAGCATTTGAATGGAATCAGTTCAGAGCCTGCTCTCTGCTGGCAGCAACACAGTCAGCACAGAAAGAACAGTGGCATCTGCTCCCACAGCAGAAGAACCAGCAGGGAAAGCTAGTGCTGGGCCTCTTCAGCACACAGGCTGCTTTGCAACGGTGTCACCATCATTGCAGTCTCTCCTCGGTTTCATACCTAAAACTCCATTTGAATCCAAATTCTCAGCTGGTCTCTCTCAGCTGCCCAGCAGCACAGTGAGTACAGCACGAACGTTTGGCTTCTGCTCCCACAGCAGAAGAGCCAGGATTGAAAGCTTGTGCTGGACCTGTTCAGCACACAATCACCTTTACATTGGTGCATCCATCGTTGCTTTCACTGCTCCCTTTCATACAGGGTCGCTTTCAGTTGCCCAGCAGCACAGTGAGTACAGCACGAACGTTTGGCTTCTGCTCCCACAACAGAAGTGTCAGGATTGAAAGCTTGTGCTGGACCTGTTCAGCACACAATCACCTTTACATTGGTGCATCCATCGTTGCTTTCACTGCTCCCTTTCATACAGGAAAAGCATTTGAATGGAATCAGTTCAGAGCCTGCTCTCTGCTGGCAGCAACACTGTCAGCACAGAAAGAACAGTGGCATCTGCTCCCACAGCAGAAGAACCAGCAGGGAAAGCTAGTGCTGGGCCTCTTCAGCACACAGGCTGCTTTGCAACGGTGTCACCATCATTGCAGTCTCTCCTCGGTTTCATACCTAAAACTCCATTTGAATCCAAATTCTCAGCTGGTCGCTTTCAGTTGCCCAGCAGCACAGTGAGTACAGCACGAACGTTTGGCTTCTGCTCCCACAGCAGAAGAGCCAGGATTGAAAGCTTGTGCTGGACCTGTTCAGCACACAATCACCTTTACATTGGTGCATCCATCGTTGCTTTCACTGCTCCCTTTCATACAGGAAAAGCATTTGAATGGAATCAGTTCAGAGCCTGCTCTCTGCTGCGCAGCAACACTGTCAGCACAGAAAGAACAGTGGCATCTGCTCCCACAGCAGAAGAACCAGCAGGGAAAGCTAGTGCTGGGCCTCTTCAGCACACAGGCTGCTTTGCAACGGTGTCACCATCATTGCAGTCTCTCCTCGGTTTCATACCTAAAACTCCATTTGAATCCAAATTCTCAGCTGGTCGCTTTCAGTTGCCCAGCAGCACAGTGAGTACAGCACGAACGTTTGGCTTCTGCTCCCACAGCAGAAGAGCCAGGATTGAAAGCTTGTGCTGGACCTGTTCAGCACACAATCACCTTTACATTGGTGCATCCATCGTTGCTTTCACTGCTCCCTTTCATACAGGAAAAGCATTTGAATGGAATCAGTTCAGAGCCTGCTCTCTGCTGGCAGCAACACTGTCAGCACAGAATGAACAGTGGCATCTGCTCCCACAGCAGAAGAACCAGCAGGGAAAGCTAGTGCTGGGCCTCTTCAGCACACAGGCTGCTTTGCAACGGTGTCACCATCATTGCAGTCTCTCCTCGGTTTCATACCTAAAACTCCATTTGAATCCAAATTCTCAGCTGGTCGCTTTCAGTTGCCCAGCAGCACAGTGAGTACAGCACGAACGTTTGGCTTCTGCTCCCACAGCAGAAGAGCCAGGATTGAAAGCTTGTGCTGGACCTGTTCAGCACACAATCACCTTTACATTGGTGCATCCATCGTTGCTTTCACTGCTCCCTTTCATACAGGAAAAGCATTTGAATGGAATCAGTTCAGAGCCTGCTCTCTGCTGCGCAGCAACACTGTCAGCACAGAAAGAACAGTGGCATCTGCTCCCACAGCAGAAGAACCAGCAGGGAAAGCTAGTGCTGGGCCTCTTCAGCACACAGGCTGCTTTGCAACGGTGTCACCATCATTGCAGTCTCTCCTCGGTTTCATACCTAAAACTCCATTTGAATCCAAATTCTCAGCTGGTCGCTTTCAGTTGCCCAGCAGCACAGTGAGTACAGCACGAACGTTTGGCTTCTGCTCCCACAGCAGAAGAGCCAGGATTGAAAGCTTGTGCTGGACCTGTTCAGCACACAATCACCTTTACATTGGTGCATCCATCGTTGCTTTCACTGCTCCCTTTCATACAGGAAAAGCATTTGAATGGAATCAGTTCAGAGCCTGCTCTCTGCTGGCAGCAACACAGTCAGCACAGAATGAACAGTGGCATCTGCTCCCACAGCAGAAGAACCAGCAGGGAAAGCTAGTGCTGGGCCTCTTCAGCACACAGGCTGCTTTGCAACGGTGTCACCATCATTGCAGTCTCTCCTCGGTTTCATACCTAAAACTCCATTTGAATCCAAATTCTCAGCTGGTCTCTTTCAGCTGCCCAGCAGCACAGTGAGTACAGCACGAACGTTTGGCTTCTGCTCCCACAGCAGAAGAGCCAGGATTGAAAGCTTGTGCTGGACCTGTTCAGCACACAATCACCTTTACATTGGTGCATCCATCGTTGCTTTCACTGCTCCCTTTCATACAGGAAAAGCATTTGAATGGAATCAGTTCAGAGCCTGCTCTCTGCTGCGCAGCAACACTGTCAGCACAGAATGAACAGTGGCATCTGCTCCCACAGCAGAAGAACCAGCAGGGAAAGCTAGTGCTGGGCCTCTTCAGCACACAGGCTGCTTTGCAACGGTGTCACCATCATTGCAGTCTCTCCTCGGTTTCATACCTAAAACTCCATTTGAATCCAAATTCTCAGCTGGTCGCTTTCAGTTGCCCAGCAGCACAGTGAGTACAGCACGAACGTTTGGCTTCTGCTCCCACAGCAGAAGAGCCAGGATTGAAAGCTTGTGCTGGACCTGTTCAGCACACAATCACCTTTACATTGGTGCATCCATCGTTGCTTTCACTGCTCCCTTTCATACAGGAAAAGCATTTGAATGGAATCAGTTCAGAGCCTGCTCTCTGCTGGCAGCAACACTGTCAGCACAGAATGAACAGTGGCATCTGCTCCCACAGCAGAAGAACCAGCAGGGAAAGCTAGTGCTGGGCCTCTTCAGCACACAGGCTGCTTTGCAACGGTGTCACCATCATTGCAGTCTCTCCTCGGTTTCATACCTAAAACTCCATTTGAATCCAAATTCTCAGCTGGTCGCTTTCAGTTGCCCAGCAGCACAGTGAGTACAGCACGAACGTTTGGCTTCTGCTCCCACAGCAGAAGAGCCAGGATTGAAAGCTTGTGCTGGACCTGTTCAGCACACAATCACCTTTACATTGGTGCATCCATCGTTGCTTTCACTGCTCCCTTTCATACAGGAAAAGCATTTGAATGGAATCAGTTCAGAGCCTGCTCTCTGCTGCGCAGCAACACTGTCAGCACAGAATGAACAGTGGCATCTGCTCCCACAGCAGAAGAACCAGCAGGGAAAGCTAGTGCTGGGCCTCTTCAGCACACAGGCTGCTTTGCAACGGTGTCACCATCATTGCAGTCTCTCCTCGGTTTCATACCTAAAACTCCATTTGAATCCAAATTCTCAGCTGGTCGCTTTCAGTTGCCCAGCAGCACAGTGAGTACAGCACGAACGTTTGGCTTCTGCTCCCACAGCAGAAGAGCCAGGATTGAAAGCTTGTGCTGGACCTGTTCAGCACACAATCACCTTTACATTGGTGCATCCATCGTTGCTTTCACTGCTCCCTTTCATACAGGAAAAGCATTTGAATGGAATCAGTTCAGAGCCTGCTCTCTGCTGCGCAGCAACACTGTCAGCACAGAATGAACAGTGGCATCTGCTCCCACAGCAGAAGAACCAGCAGGGAAAGCTAGTGCTGGGCCTCTTCAGCACACAGGCTGCTTTGCAACGGTGTCACCATCATTGCAGTCTCTCCTCGGTTTCATACCTAAAACTCCATTTGAATCCAAATTCTCAGCTGGTCGCTTTCAGTTGCCCAGCAGCACAGTGAGTACAGCACGAACGTTTGGCTTCTGCTCCCACAGCAGAAGAGCCAGGATTGAAAGCTTGTGCTGGACCTGTTCAGCACACAATCACCTTTACATTGGTGCATCCATCGTTGCTTTCACTGCTCCCTTTCATACAGGAAAAGCATTTGAATGGAATCAGTTCAGAGCCTGCTCTCTGCTGCGCAGCAACACTGTCAGCACAGAAAGAACAGTGGCATCTGCTCCCACAGCAGAAGAACCAGCAGGGAAAGCTAGTGCTGGGCCTCTTCAGCACACAGGCTGCTTTGCAACGGTGTCACCATCATTGCAGTCTCTCCTCGGTTTCATACCTAAAACTCCATTTGAATCCAAATTCTCAGCTGGTCGCTTTCAGTTGCCCAGCAGCACAGTGAGTACAGCACGAACGTTTGGCTTCTGCTCCCACAGCAGAAGAGCCAGGATTGAAAGCTTGTGCTGGACCTGTTCAGCACACAATCACCTTTACATTGGTGCATCCATCGTTGCTTTCACTGCTCCCTTTCATACAGGAAAAGCATTTGAATGGAATCAGTTCAGAGCCTGCTCTCTGCTGCGCAGCAACACTGTCAGCACAGAATGAACAGTGGCATCTGCTCCCACAGCAGAAGAACCAGCAGGGAAAGCTAGTGCTGGGCCTCTTCAGCACACAGGCTGCTTTGCAACGGTGTCACCATCATTGCAGTCTCTCCTCGGTTTCATACCTAAAACTCCATTTGAATCCAAATTCTCAGCTGGTCGCTTTCAGTTGCCCAGCAGCACAGTGAGTACAGCACGAACGTTTGGCTTCTGCTCCCACAGCAGAAGAGCCAGGATTGAAAGCTTGTGCTGGACCTGTTCAGCACACAATCACCTTTACATTGGTGCATCCATCGTTGCTTTCACTGCTCCCTTTCATACAGGAAAAGCATTTGAATGGAATCAGTTCAGAGCCTGCTCTCTGCTGGCAGCAACACAGTCAGCACAGAAAGAACAGTGGCATCTGCTCCCACAGCAGAAGAACCAGCAGGGAAAGCTAGTGCTGGGCCTCTTCAGCACACAGGCTGCTTTGCAACGGTGTCACCATCATTGCAGTCTCTCCTCGGTTTCATACCTAAAACTCCATTTGAATCCAAATTCTCAGCTGGTCGCTTTCAGTTGCCCAGCAGCACAGTGAGTACAGCACGAACGTTTGGCTTCTGCTCCCACAGCAGAAGAGCCAGGATTGAAAGCTTGTGCTGGACCTGTTCAGCACACAATCACCTTTACATTGGTGCATCCATCGTTGCTTTCACTGCTCCCTTTCATACAGGAAAAGCATTTGAATGGAATCAGTTCAGAGCCTGCTCTCTGCTGGCAGCAACACTGTCAGCACAGAATGAACAGTGGCATCTGCTCCCACAGCAGAAGAACCAGCAGGGAAAGCTAGTGCTGGGCCTCTTCAGCACACAGGCTGCTTTGCAACGGTGTCACCATCATTGCAGTCTCTCCTCGGTTTCATACCTAAAACTCCATTTGAATCCAAATTCTCAGCTGGTCGCTTTCAGTTGCCCAGCAGCACAGTGAGTACAGCACGAACGTTTGGCTTCTGCTCCCACAGCAGAAGAGCCAGGATTGAAAGCTTGTGCTGGACCTGTTCAGCACACAATCACCTTTACATTGGTGCATCCATCGTTGCTTTCACTGCTCCCTTTCATACAGGAAAAGCATTTGAATGGAATCAGTTCAGAGCCTGCTCTCTGCTGCGCAGCAACACTGTCAGCACAGAATGAACAGTGGCATCTGCTCCCACAGCAGAAGAACCAGCAGGGAAAGCTAGTGCTGGGCCTCTTCAGCACACAGGCTGCTTTGCAACGGTGTCACCATCATTGCAGTCTCTCCTCGGTTTCATACCTAAAACTCCATTTGAATCCAAATTCTCAGCTGGTCGCTTTCAGTTGCCCAGCAGCACAGTGAGTACAGCACGAACCTTTGGCTTCTGCTCCCACAGCAGAAGAGCCAGGATTGAAAGCTTGTGCTGGACCTGTTCAGCACACAATCACCTTTACATTGGTGCATCCATCGTTGCTTTCACTGCTCCCTTTCATACAGGAAAAGCATTTGAATGGAATCAGTTCAGAGCCTGCTCTCTGCTGCGCAGCAACACTGTCAGCACAGAATGAACAGTGGCATCTGCTCCCACAGCAGAAGAACCAGCAGGGAAAGCTAGTGCTGGGCCTCTTCAGCACACAGGCTGCTTTGCAACGGTGTCACCATCATTGCAGTCTCTCCTCGGTTTCATACCTAAAACTCCATTTGAATCCAAATTCTCAGCTGGTCGCTTTCAGTTGCCCAGCAGCACAGTGAGTACAGCACGAACGTTTGGCTTCTGCTCCCACAGCAGAAGAGCCAGGATTGAAAGCTTGTGCTGGACCTGTTCAGCACACAATCACCTTTACATTGGTGCATCCATCGTTGCTTTCACTGCTCCCTTTCATACAGGAAAAGCATTTGAATGGAATCAGTTCAGAGCCTGCTCTCTGCTGGCAGCAACACAGTCAGCACAGAAAGAACAGTGGCATCTGCTCCCACAGCAGAAGAACCAGCAGGGAAAGCTAGTGCTGGGCCTCTTCAGCACACAGGCTGCTTTGCAACGGTGTCACCATCATTGCAGTCTCTCCTCGGTTTCATACCTAAAACTCCATTTGAATCCAAATTCTCAGCTGGTCGCTTTCAGCTGCCCAGCAGCACAGTGAGTACAGCACGAACGTTTGGCTTCTGCTCCCACAGCAGATGAGCCAGGAGGGAAAGCTTGTGCTGGACCTGTTCAGCACACAATCACCTTTACATTGGTGCATCCATCGTTGCTTTCACTGCTCCCTTTCATACAGGAAAAGCATTTGAATGGAATCAGTTCAGAGCCTGCTCTCTGCTGCGCAGCAACACTGTCAGCACAGAATGAACAGTGGCATCTGCTCCCACAGCAGAAGAACCAGCAGGGAAAGCTAGTGCTGGGCCTCTTCAGCACACAGGCTGCTTTGCAACGGTGTCACCATCATTGCAGTCTCTCCTCGGTTTCATACCTAAAACTCCATTTGAATCCAAATTCTCAGCTGGTCGCTTTCAGTTGCCCAGCAGCACAGTGAGTACAGCACGAACGTTTGGCTTCTGCTCCCACAGCAGAAGAGCCAGGATTGAAAGCTTGTGCTGGACCTGTTCAGCACACAATCACCTTTACATTGGTGCATCCATCGTTGCTTTCACTGCTCCCTTTCATACAGGAAAAGCATTTGAATGGAATCAGTTCAGAGCCTGCTCTCTGCTGGCAGCAACACAGTCAGCACAGAAAGAACAGTGGCATCTGCTCCCACAGCAGAAGAACCAGCAGGGAAAGCTAGTGCTGGGCCTCTTCAGCACACAGGCTGCTTTGCAACGGTGTCACCATCATTGCAGTCTCTCCTCGGTTTCATACCTAAAACTCCATTTGAATCCAAATTCTCAGCTGGTCGCTCTCAGCTGCCCAGCAGCACAGTGAGTACAGCACGAACGTTTGGCTTCTGCTCCCACAGCAGAAGAGCCAGGATTGAAAGCTTGTGCTGGACCTGTTCAGCACACAATCACCTTTACATTGGTGCATCCATCGTTGCTTTCACTGCTCCCTTTCATACAGGAAAAGCATTTGAATGGAATCAGTTCAGAGCCTGCTCTCTGCTGCGCAGCAACACTGTCAGCACAGAATGAACAGTGGCATCTGCTCCCACAGCAGAAGAACCAGCAGGGAAAGCTAGTGCTGGGCCTCTTCAGCACACAGGCTGCTTTGCAACGGTGTCACCATCATTGCAGTCTCTCCTCGGTTTCATACCTAAAACTCCATTTGAATCCAAATTCTCAGCTGGTCGCTTTCAGTTGCCCAGCAGCACAGTGAGTACAGCACGAACGTTTGGCTTCTGCTCCCACAGCAGAAGAGCCAGGATTGAAAGCTTGTGCTGGACCTGTTCAGCACACAATCACCTTTACATTGGTGCATCCATCGTTGCTTTCACTGCTCCCTTTCATACAGGAAAAGCATTTGAATGGAATCAGTTCAGAGCCTGCTCTCTGCTGGCAGCAACACAGTCAGCACAGAAAGAACAGTGGCATCTGCTCCCACAGCAGAAGAACCAGCAGGGAAAGCTAGTGCTGGGCCTCTTCAGCACACAGGCTGCTTTGCAACGGTGTCACCATCATTGCAGTCTCTCCTCGGTTTCATACCTAAAACTCCATTTGAATCCAAATTCTCAGCTGGTCTCTCTCAGCTGCAGGCAGCACAGTGAGTACAGCACGAACGTTTGGCTTCTGCTCCCACAGCAGAAGAGCCAGGATTGAAAGCTTGTGCTGGACCTGTTCAGCACACAATCACCTTTACATTGGTGCATCCATCGTTGCTTTCACTGCTCCCTTTCATACAGGAAAAGCAATTG
>NW_026913553.1:0-9737 GCF_034315485.1 Pezoporus occidentalis
CCCAGCAGCAGAGTGAGTACAGCAAGAACGTTTGGCTTCTGCTCCCACAGCAGAAGAGCCAGGATTGAAAGCTTGTGCTGGACCTGTTCAGCACACAATCACCTTTACATTGGTGCATCCATCGTTGCTTTCACTGCTCCCTTTCATACAGGAAAAGCATTTGAATGGAATCAGTTCAGAGCCTGCTCTCTGCTGCGCAGCAACACAGCACAGAATGAACAGTGGCATCTGCTCCCACAGCAGAAGAACCAGCAGGGAAAGCTGGTGCTGGGCCTCTTCAGCACACAGGCTGCTTTGCAACGGTGTCACCATCATTGCAGTCTCTCCTCGGTTTCATACCTAAAAGTCCATTTGAATCCAAATTCTCAGCTGGTGGCTCTCAGCTGCAGGCAGCCCAGTGAGTACAGCACGAACGTTTGGCCTCTGCTCCCACAGCAGAAGTGTCAGGATTGAAAGCTGGTGCTGGACCTGTTCAGCACACAATCACCTTTACATTGGTGCATCCATCGTTGCTTTCACTGCTCACTTTCATACAGGAAAAGCATTTGAATGGAATCAGTCCAGAGCCTGCTCTCTGCTGCGCAGCAACACAGTCAGCACAGAATGAACAGTGGCATCTGCTCCCACAGCAGAAGAACCAGCAGGGAAAGCTGGTGCTGGGCCTCTTCAGCACACAGGCTGCTTTGCAACGGTGTCACCATCATTGCAGTCTCTCCTCGGTTTCATACCTAAAAGTCCATTTGAATCCAAATTCTCAGCTGGTCGCTCTCAGCTGCAGGCAGCCCAGTGAGTACAGCACGAACGTTTGGCCTCTGCTCCCAAGGCAGAAGAGCCAGGAGGGAAAGCTGGTGCTGGACCTGTTCAGCACACAATCACCTTTACATTGGTGCATCCATCGTTGCTTTCACTGCTCACTTTCATACAGGAAAAGCATTTGAATGGAATCAGTCCAGAGCCTGCTCTCTGCTGCGCAGCAACACAGTCAGCACAGAATGAACAGTGGCATCTGCTCCCACAGCAGAAGAACCAGCAGGGAAAGCTAGTGCTGGGCCTCTTCAGCACACAGGCTGCTTTGCAACGGTGTCACCATCATTGCAGTCTCTCCTCGGTTTCATACCTAAAAGTCCATTTGAATCCAAATTCTCTGCTGGTCTCTCTCAGCTGCAGGCAGCACAGTGAGTACAGCACGAACGTTTGGCCTCTGCTCCCAAGGCAGAAGAGCCAGGAGGGAAAGCTGGTGCTGGACCTGTTCAGCACACAATCACCTTTACATTGGTGCATCCATCGTTGCTTTCACTGCTCACTTTCATACAGGAAAAGCATTTGAATGGAATCAGTTCAGAGCCTGCTCTCTGCTGCGCAGCAACACAGTCAGCGCAGAATGAACCGTGGCATCTGCTCCCACAGCAGAAGTACCAGCAGGGAAAGCTAGTGCTGGGCCTCTTCAGCACACAGGCTGCTTTGCAACGGTGTCACCATCATTGCAGTCTCTCCTCGGTTTCATACCTAAAAGTCCATTTGAATCCAAATTCTCAGCTGGTCGCCCTCAGCTGCAGGCAGCACAGTGAGTACAGCACGAACGTTTGGCCTCTGCTCCCACAGCAGAAGAGCCAGGAGGGAAAGCTGGTGCTGGACCTGTTCAGCACACAATCACCTTTACATTGGTGCATCCATCGTTGCTTTCACTGCTCCCTTTCATACAGGAAAAGCATTTGAATGGAATCAGTTCAGAGCCTGCTCTCTGCTGCGCAGCAACACAGTCAGCGCAGAATGAACAGTGGCATCTGCTCCCACAGCAGAAGAACCAGCAGGGAAAGCTAGTGCTGGGCCTCTTCAGCACACAGGCTGCTTTGCAACGGTGTCACCATCATTGCAGTCTCTCCTCGGTTTCATACCTAAAAGTCCATTTGAATCCAAATTCTCTGCTGGTCGCTTTCAGCTGCCCAGCAGCAGAGTGAGTACAGCAAGAACGTTTGGCTTCTGCTCCCACAGCAGAAGAGCCAGGATTGAAAGCTTGTGCTGGACCTGTTCAGCACACAATCACCTTTACATTGGTGCATCCATCGTTGCTTTCACTGCTCCCTTTCATACAGGAAAAGCATTTGAATGGAATCAGTTCAGAGCCTGCTCTCTGCTGCGCAGCAACACAGCACAGAATGAACAGTGGCATCTGCTCCCACAGCAGAAGAACCAGCAGGGAAAGCTGGTGCTGGGCCTCTTCAGCACACAGGCTGCTTTGCAACGGTGTCACCATCATTGCAGTCTCTCCTCGGTTTCATACCTAAAAGTCCATTTGAATCCAAATTCTCAGCTGGTGGCTCTCAGCTGCAGGCAGCCCAGTGAGTACAGCACGAACGTTTGGCCTCTGCTCCCACAGCAGAAGTGTCAGGATTGAAAGCTGGTGCTGGACCTGTTCAGCACACAATCACCTTTACATTGGTGCATCCATCGTTGCTTTCACTGCTCACTTTCATACAGGAAAAGCATTTGAATGGAATCAGTCCAGAGCCTGCTCTCTGCTGCGCAGCAACACAGTCAGCACAGAATGAACAGTGGCATCTGCTCCCACAGCAGAAGAACCAGCAGGGAAAGCTAGTGCTGGGCCTCTTCAGCACACAGGCTGCTTTGCAACGGTGTCACCATCATTGCAGTCTCTCCTCGGTTTCATACCTAAAAGTCCATTTGAATCCAAATTCTCAGCTGGTCTCTCTCAGCTGCAGGCAGCACAGTGAGTACAGCACGAACGTTTGGCCTCTGCTCCCACAGCAGAAGAGCCAGGAGGGAAAGCTGGTGCTGGACCTGTTCAGCACACAATCACCTTTACATTGGTGCATCCATCGTTGCTTTCACTGCTCACTTTCATACAGGAAAAGCATTTGAATGGAATCAGTTCAGAGCCTGCTCTCTGCTGCGCAGCAACACAGTCAGCGCAGAATGAACAGTGGCATCTGCTCCCACAGCAGAAGAACCAGCAGGGAAAGCTAGTGCTGGGCCTCTTCAGCACACAGGCTGCTTTGCAACGGTGTCACCATCATTGCAGTCTCTCCTCGGTTTCATACCTAAAAGTCCATTTGAATCCAAATTCTCAGCTGGTCTCTCTCAGCTGCAGGCAGCACAGTGAGTACAGCACGAACGTTTGGCCTCTGCTCCCACAGCAGAAGAGCCAGGAGGGAAAGCTGGTGCTGGACCTGTTCAGCACACAATCACCTTTACATTGGTGCATCCATCGTTGCTTTCACTGCTCCCTTTCATACAGGAAAAGCATTTGAATGGAATCAGTTCAGAGCCTGCTCTCTGCTGCGCAGCAACACAGTCAGCACAGAATGAACAGTGGCATCTGCTCCCACAGCAGAAGAACCAGCAGGGAAAGCTGGTGCTGGGCCTCTTCAGCACACAGGCTGCTTTGCAACGGTGTCACCATCATTGCAGTCTCTCCTCGGTTTCATACCTAAAAGTCCATTTGAATCCAAATTCTCAGCTGGTGGCTCTCAGCTGCAGGCAGCCCAGTGAGTACAGCACGAACGTTTGGCCTCTGCTCCCACAGCAGAAGTGTCAGGATTGAAAGCTGGTGCTGGACCTGTTCAGCACACAATCACCTTTACATTGGTGCATCCATCGTTGCTTTCACTGCTCACTTTCATACAGGAAAAGCATTTGAATGGAATCAGTCCAGAGCCTGCTCTCTGCTGCGCAGCAACACAGTCACAGAATGAACAGTGGCATCTGCTCCCACAGCAGAAGAACCAGCAGGGAAAGCTAGTGCTGGGCCTCTTCAGCACACAGGCTGCTTTGCAACGGTGTCACCATCATTGCAGTCTCTCCTCGGTTTCATACCTAAAAGTCCATTTGAATCCAAATTCTCTGCTGGTCTCTCTCAGCTGCAGGCAGCACAGTGAGTACAGCACGAACGTTTGGCCTCTGCTCCCAAGGCAGAAGAGCCAGGAGGGAAAGCTGGTGCTGGACCTGTTCAGCACACAATCACCTTTACATTGGTGCATCCATCGTTGCTTTCACTGCTCACTTTCATACAGGAAAAGCATTTGAATGGAATCAGTTCAGAGCCTGCTCTCTGCTGCGCAGCAACACAGTCAGCACAGAATGAACAGTGGCATCTGCTCCCACAGCAGAAGAACCAGCAGGGAAAGCTAGTGCTGGGCCTCTTCAGCACACAGGCTGCTTTGCAACGGTGTCACCATCATTGCAGTCTCTCCTCGGTTTCATACCTAAAAGTCCATTTGAATCCAAATTCTCAGCTGGTCGCCCTCAGCTGCAGGCAGCACAGTGAGTACAGCACGAACGTTTGGCCTCTGCTCCCACAGCAGAAGAGCCAGGAGGGAAAGCTGGTGCTGGACCTGTTCAGCACACAATCACCTTTACATTGGTGCATCCATCGTTGCTTTCACTGCTCACTTTCATACAGGAAAAGCATTTGAATGGAATCAGTCCAGAGCCTGCTCTCTGCTGCGCAGCAACACAGTCAGCGCAGAATGAACAGTGGCATCTGCTCCCACAGCAGAAGAACCAGCAGGGAAAGCTAGTGCTGGGCCTCTTCAGCACACAGGCTGCTTTGCAACGGTGTCACCATCATTGCAGTCTCTCCTCGGTTTCATACCTAAAAGTCCATTTGAATCCAAATTCTCTGCTGGTCTCTCTCAGCTGCAGGCAGCACAGTGAGTACAGCACGAACGTTTGGCCTCTGCTCCCAAGGCAGAAGAGCCAGGAGGGAAAGCTGGTGCTGGACCTGTTCAGCACACAATCACCTTTACATTGGTGCATCCATCGTTGCTTTCACTGCTCCCTTTCATACAGGAAAAGCATTTGAATGGAATCAGTTCAGAGCCTGCTCTCTGCTGCGCAGCAACACAGTCAGCGCAGAATGAACAGTGGCATCTGCTCCCACAGCAGAAGAACCAGCAGGGAAAGCTAGTGCTGGGCCTCTTCAGCACACAGGCTGCTTTGCAACGGTGTCACCATCATTGCAGTCTCTCCTCGGTTTCATACCTAAAAGTCCATTTGAATCCAAATTCTCTGCTGGTCGCTTTCAGCTGCCCAGCAGCACAGTGAGTACAGCAAGAACGTTTGGCTTCTGCTCCCACAGCAGAAGAGCCAGGATTGAAAGCTTGTGCTGGACCTGTTCAGCACACAATCACCTTTACATTGGTGCATCCATCGTTGCTTTCACTGCTCCCTTTCATACAGGAAAAGCATTTGAATGGAATCAGTTCAGAGCCTGCTCTCTGCTGCGCAGCAAACGTCAGCACAGAATGAACAGTGGCATCTGCTCCCACAGCAGAAGAACCAGCAGGGAAAGCTGGTGCTGGGCCTCTTCAGCACACAGGCTGCTTTGCAACGGTGTCACCATCATTGCAGTCTCTCCTCGGTTTCATACCTAAAAGTCCATTTGAATCCAAATTCTCAGCTGGTGGCTCTCAGCTGCAGGCAGCACAGTGAGTACAGCACGAACGTTTGGCTTCTGCTCACACAGCAGAAGAGCCACTCAGGATTGAAAGCTGGTGCTGGACCTGTTCAGCACACAATCACCTTTACATTGGTGCATCCATCGTTGCTTTCACTGCTCCCTTTCATACAGGAAAAGCATTTGAATGGAATCAGTTCAGAGCCTGCTCTCTGCTGCGCAGCAACTCAGCACAGAATGAACAGTGGCATCTGCTCCCACAGCAGAAGAACCAGCAGGGAAAGCTAGTGCTGGGCCTCTTCAGCACACAGGCTGCTTTGCAACGGTGTCACCATCATTGCAGTCTCTCCTCGGTTTCATACCTAAAAGTCCATTTGAATCCAAATTCTCAGCTGGTGGCTCTCAGCTGCAGGCAGCCCAGTGAGTACAGCACGAACGTTTGGCCTCTGCTCCCACAGCAGAAGTGTCAGGATTGAAAGCTGGTGCTGGACCTGTTCAGCACACAATCACCTTTACATTGGTGCATCCATCGTTGCTTTCACTGCTCACTTTCATACAGGAAAAGCATTTGAATGGAATCAGTCCAGAGCCTGCTCTCTGCTGCGCAGCAACACAGTCAGCACAGAATGAACAGTGGCATCTGCTCCCACAGCAGAAGAACCAGCAGGGAAAGCTAGTGCTGGGCCTCTTCAGCACACAGGCTGCTTTGCAACGGTGTCACCATCATTGCAGTCTCTCCTCGGTTTCATACCTAAAAGTCCATTTGAATCCAAATTCTCTGCTGGTCTCTCTCAGCTGCAGGCAGCACAGTGAGTACAGCACGAACGTTTGGCCTCTGCTCCCAAGGCAGAAGAGCCAGGAGGGAAAGCTGGTGCTGGACCTGTTCAGCACACAATCACCTTTACATTGGTGCATCCATCGTTGCTTTCACTGCTCACTTTCATACAGGAAAAGCATTTGAATGGAATCAGTTCAGAGCCTGCTCTCTGCTGCGCAGCAACACAGTCAGCACAGAATGAACAGTGGCATCTGCTCCCACAGCAGAAGAACCAGCAGGGAAAGCTAGTGCTGGGCCTCTTCAGCACACAGGCTGCTTTGCAACGGTGTCACCATCATTGCAGTCTCTCCTCGGTTTCATACCTAAAAGTCCATTTGAATCCAAATTCTCAGCTGGTCGCCCTCAGCTGCAGGCAGCACAGTGAGTACAGCACGAACGTTTGGCCTCTGCTCCCACAGCAGAAGAGCCAGGAGGGAAAGCTGGTGCTGGACCTGTTCAGCACACAATCACCTTTACATTGGTGCATCCATCGTTGCTTTCACTGCTCACTTTCATACAGGAAAAGCATTTGAATGGAATCAGTTCAGAGCCTGCTCTCTGCTGCGCAGCAACACAGTCAGCACAGAATGAACAGTGGCATCTGCTCCCACAGCAGAAGAACCAGCAGGGAAAGCTAGTGCTGGGCCTCTTCAGCACACAGGCTGCTTTGCAACGGTGTCACCATCATTGCAGTCTCTCCTCGGTTTCATACCTAAAAGTCCATTTGAATCCAAATTCTCAGCTGGTCTCTCTCAGCTGCAGGCAGCACAGTGAGTACAGCACGAACGTTTGGCCTCTGCTCCCACAGCAGAAGAGCCAGGAGGGAAAGCTGGTGCTGGACCTGTTCAGCACACAATCACCTTTACATTGGTGCATCCATCGTTGCTTTCACTGCTCCCTT
This sequence comes from Pezoporus occidentalis, assembly GCF_034315485.1. NCBI lineage: Eukaryota > Metazoa > Chordata > Aves > Psittaciformes > Psittacidae > Pezoporus > Pezoporus occidentalis. The sequence continues at coordinate 7,135 of NW_026913553.1, forward strand.
TCATACAGGAAAAGCATTTGAATGGAATCAGTTCAGAGCCTGCTCTCTGCTGCGCAGCAACACAGTCAGCGCAGAATGAACAGTGGCATCTGCTCCCACAGCAGAAGAACCAGCAGGGAAAGCTAGTGCTGGGCCTCTTCAGCACACAGGCTGCTTTGCAACGGTGTCACCATCATTGCAGTCTCTCCTCGGTTTCATACCTAAAAGTCCATTTGAATCCAAATTCTCTGCTGGTCGCTTTCAGCTGCCCAGCAGCACAGTGAGTACAGCAAGAACGTTTGGCTTCTGCTCCCACAGCAGAAGAGCCAGGATTGAAAGCTTGTGCTGGACCTGTTCAGCACACAATCACCTTTACATTGGTGCATCCATCGTTGCTTTCACTGCTCCCTTTCATACAGGAAAAGCATTTGAATGGAATCAGTTCAGAGCCTGCTCTCTGCTGCGCAGCAACACAGCACAGAATGAACAGTGGCATCTGCTCCCACAGCAGAAGAACCAGCAGGGAAAGCTGGTGCTGGGCCTCTTCAGCACACAGGCTGCTTTGCAACGGTGTCACCATCATTGCAGTCTCTCCTCGGTTTCATACCTAAAAGTCCATTTGAATCCAAATTCTCAGCTGGTGGCTCTCAGCTGCAGGCAGCCCAGTGAGTACAGCACGAACGTTTGGCCTCTGCTCCCACAGCAGAAGTGTCAGGATTGAAAGCTGGTGCTGGACCTGTTCAGCACACAATCACCTTTACATTGGTGCATCCATCGTTGCTTTCACTGCTCACTTTCATACAGGAAAAGCATTTGAATGGAATCAGTTCAGAGCCTGCTCTCTGCTGCGCAGCAACACAGCACAGAATGAACAGTGGCATCTGCTCCCACAGCAGAAGAACCAGCAGGGAAAGCTAGTGCTGGGCCTCTTCAGCACACAGGCTGCTTTGCAACGGTGTCACCATCATTGCAGTCTCTCCTCGGTTTCATACCTAAAAGTCCATTTGAATCCAAATTCTCAGCTGGTGGCTCTCAGCTGCAGGCAGCCCAGTGAGTACAGCACGAACGTTTGGCCTCTGCTCCCACAGCAGAAGTGTCAGGATTGAAAGCTGGTGCTGGACCTGTTCAGCACACAATCACCTTTACATTGGTGCATCCATCGTTGCTTTCACTGCTCACTTTCATACAGGAAAAGCATTTGAATGGAATCAGTTCAGAGCCTGCTCTCTGCTGCGCAGCAACACAGTCAGCACAGAATGAACAGTGGCATCTGCTCCCACAGCAGAAGAACCAGCAGGGAAAGCTAGTGCTGGGCCTCTTCAGCACACAGGCTGCTTTGCAACGGTGTCACCATCATTGCAGTCTCTCCTCGGTTTCATACCTAAAAGTCCATTTGAATCCAAATTCTCTGCTGGTCGCTTTCAGCTGCCCAGCAGCAGAGTGAGTACAGCAAGAACGTTTGGCTTCTGCTCCCACAGCAGAAGAGCCAGGATTGAAAGCTTGTGCTGGACCTGTTCAGCACACAATCACCTTTACATTGGTGCATCCATCGTTGCTTTCACTGCTCCCTTTCATACAGGAAAAGCATTTGAATGGAATCAGTTCAGAGCCTGCTCTCTGCTGCGCAGCAACGCAGCACAGAATGAACAGTGGCATCTGCTCCCACAGCAGAAGAACCAGCAGGGAAAGCTGGTGCTGGGCCTCTTCAGCACACAGGCTGCTTTGCAACGGTGTCACCATCATTGCAGTCTCTCCTCGGTTTCATACCTAAAAGTCCATTTGAATCCAAATTCTCAGCTGGTGGCTCTCAGCTTGAAAGCTGGTGCTGGACCTGTTCAGCACACAATCACCTTTACATTGGTGCATCCATCGTTGCTTTCACTGCTCACTTTCATACAGGAAAAGCATTTGAATGGAATCAGTTCAGAGCCTGCTCTCTGCTGCGCAGCAACACAGTCAGCGCAGAATGAACCGTGGCATCTGCTCCCACAGCAGAAGTACCGGCAGGGAAAGCTAGTGCTGGGCCTCTTCAGCACACAGGCTGCTTTGCAACGGTGTCACCATCATTGCAGTCTCTCCTCGGTTTCATACCTAAAAGTCCATTTGAATCCAAATTCTCAGCTGGTCGCCCTCAGCTGCAGGCAGCACAGTGAGTACAGCACGAACGTTTGGCCTCTGCTCACAAGGCAGAAGAGCCAGGAGGGAAAGCTGGTGCTGGACCTGTTCAGCACACAATCACCTTTACATTGGTGCATCCATCGTTGCTTTCACTGCTCCCTTTCATACAGGAAAAGCATTTGAATGGAATCAGTCCAGAGCCTGCTCTCTGCTGCGCAGCAACACAGTCAGCGCAGAATGAACAGTGGCATCTGCTCCCACAGCAGAAGAACCAGCAGGGAAAGCTAGTGCTGGGCCTCTTCAGCACACAGGCTGCTTTGCAACGGTGTCACCATCATTGCAGTCTCTCCTCGGTTTCATACCTAAAAGTCCATTTGAATCAAAATTCTCTGCTGGTCGCTTTCAGCTGCCCAGCAGCACAGTGAGTACAGCACAAACGTTTGGCTTCTGCTCCCACAGCAGAAGAGCCAGGATTGAAAGCTTGTGCTGGACGTGTTCAGCACACA